>NW_027045440.1:0-116373 GCF_963576615.1 Watersipora subatra
CTTTTGTCAGACGTTTGTAATATTCTCACAATAAGCTAATTAGCTCAATTGGAGCATTTCTAGCATGTTTGGTTGAAATTGGAAATTTACATTTTTCACTTTTGTCAGACAATTGCAATATTCTCACAATAAGCTAATTAGCTCAATTGGAGCATTTCTAGCATGTTTGGTTGAAATTGGAATTTCACTTTTTTCACTTTTGTCAGACGTTTGTAAAATTCTTACAGTAGGCTTATTTGCGCAATTTGAGCATTTCTAGCATGTTTGGTTGAAATTGGAAATTTACATTTTTCAGTTTTGTCAGACGTTTGTAAAATTCTTACAGTAGGCTTATTTGCGCAATTTGAGCAATTCTAGCATGTTTGGTTGAAATTGGAAATTTACATTTTTCAATTTTGTCAGACGTTTGTAATATTCTGACAATAAGCTAATTAGCTCAATTGGAGCATTTCTAACATGTTTGGTTGAAATTGGAAATTTACATTTTTCAGTGTTGTCAGACGTTTGTAATATTCTCACAATAAGCTAATTAGCTCAATTGGAGCATTTCTAGCATGTTTGGTTGAAATTGGAAATTTACATTTTTCACTTTTGTCAGACGTTTGTAATATTCTCACAATAAGCTAATTAGCTCAATTGGAGCATTTCTAGCATGTTTGGTTGAAATTGGAAATTTACATTTTTCAGTTTTGTCAGACGTTTGTAATATTCTCACAATAAGCTAATTAGCTCAATTGGAGCATTTCTAGCATGTTTGGTTGAAATTGGAAATTTACATTTTTCACTTTTGTCAGACAATTGCAATATTCTCACAATAAGCTAATTAGCTCAATTGGAGCATTTCTAGCATGTTTGGTTGAAATTGGAAATTTACATTTTTCACTTTTGTCAGACAATTGCAATATTCTCACAATAAACGAATTAGCTCAATTGGAGCATTTCTAGCATGTTTGGTTGAAATTGGAAATTTACATTTTTCAGTTTTGTCAGACGTTTGTAATATTCTCACAATAAGCTAATGAGCTCAATTGGAGCATTTCTGGCATGTTTGGTTGAAATTGGAAAATTACATTTTTCAGTTTTGTCAGACGTTTGTAATATTCTCACAATAAGCTAATTAGCTCAATTGGAGCATTTCTAGCATGTTTGGTTGAAATTGGAAAATTACATTTTTCACTTTTGTCAGACAATTGCAATATTCTGACAATAAGCTAATTAGCTCAATTGGAGCATTTCTAGCATGTTTGGTTGAAATTGGAAATTTAAATTTTTCAGTTTTGTCAGACAATTGCAATATTCTCACAATAAGCTAATTAGCTCAATTGGAGCATTTCTAGCATGTTTGGTTGAAATTGGAAATTTACATTTTTCAGTTTTGTCCCACGTTTGTAATATTCTCACAATAAGCTAATTAGCTCAATTGGAGCATTTCTAGCATGTTTGGTTGAAATTGGAAATTTACATTTTTCACTTTTGTCAGACGTTTGTAATATTCTCCAATAAGCTAATTAGCTCAATTGGAGCATTTCTAGCATGTTTGGTTGAACTTGGAAATTTACATTTTTCACTTTTGTCAGACGTTTGTAATATTCTCACAATAAGCTAATTAGCTCAATTGGAGCATTTCTAGCATGTTCGGTTGAAATTGGAAATTTACATTTTCAAGTTTTGTCAGACGTTTGTAATATTCTCACAATAAGCTAATTAGCTCAATTAGAGCATTTCTAGCACGTTTGGTTGAAATTGGAAATTTATTTTTATCATGTTTGTCAGTTGTTTGTAATATTCTCACAATAAGCTAATTAGCTCAATTGGAGCATTTCTAGCATGTTTGGTTGAAATTGGAAAATTACATTTTTCACTTTTGTCAGACGTTTGTAATATTCTCACAATAAGCTAATTAGCTCAATTGGAGCATTTCTAGCATGTTTGGTTGAAATTGGAAATTTACATTTTTCGCTTTTGTCAGACGTTTGTAATATTCTCACAATAAGCTAATTAGCTCAATTGGAGCATATTTAGCATGTTTGGTTGAAATTGGAAATTTACATTTTTCACTTTTGTCAGACAATTGCAATATTCTCACAATAAACTAATTAGCTCAATTAGAGCATTTCTAGCATGTTTGGTTGAAATTGGAAATTTAAATTTTTCAGTTTTGTCAGACGTTTGTAATATTCTCACAATAAGCTAATTAGCTCAATTGGAGCATTTCTGGCATGTTTGGTTGAAATTGGAAAATTACATTTTTCAGTTTTGTCAGACGTTTGTAATATTCTCACAATAAGCTAATTAGCTCAATTGGAGCATTTCTAGCATGTTTGGTTGAAATTGGAAAATTACATTTTTCAGTTTTGTCAGACGTTTGTAATATTCTTAAATTAAGCTAATTAGCTCAATTGGAGCATTTCTAGCATGTTTGGTTGAAATTGGAAATTTACACTTTTCACTTTTGTCAGACAATTGCAATATTCTCACAATAAGCTAATTAGCTCAATTGGAGCATTTCTAGCATGTTTAGTTGAAATTGGAAATTTACATTTTTCACTTTTGTCAGACGTTTGTAATATTCTCACAATAAGCTAATTAGCTCAATTGGAGCATTTCTAGCATGTTTGGTTGAAATTGGAAATTTACATTTTTCACTTTTGTCAGACGTTTGTAATATTCTCACAATAAGCTAATTAGCTCAATTGGAGCATTTCTAGCATGTTTGGTTGAAATTAGAAATTTACATTTTTCACTTTTGTCAGACAATTGCAATATTCTCACAATAAGCTAATTAGCTCAATTGGAGCATTTCTAGCATGTTTGGTTGAAATTGGAATTTCACTTTTTTCACTTTTGTCAGACGTTTGTAAAATTCTTACAGTAGGCTTATTTGCGCAATTTGAGCATTTCTAGCATGTTTGGTTGAAATTGGAAATTTACATTTTTCAGTTTTGTCAGACGTTTGTAAAATTCTTACAGTAGGCTTATTTGCGCAATTTGAGCAATTCTAGCATGTTTGGTTGAAATTGGAAATTTACATTTTTCAATTTTGTCAGACGTTTGTAATATTCTGACAATAAGCTAATTAGCTCAATTGGAGCATTTCTAACATGTTTGGTTGAAATTGGAAATTTACATTTTTCAGTGTTGTCAGACGTTTGTAATATTCTCACAATAAGCTAATTAGCTCAATTGGAGCATTTCTAGCATGTTTGGTTGAAATTGGAAATTTACATTTTTCACTTTTGTCAGACGTTTGTAATATTCTCACAATAAGCTAATTAGCTCAATTGGAGCATTTCTAGCATGTTTGGTTGAAATTGGAAATTTACATTTTTCAGTTTTGTCAGACGTTTGTAATATTCTCACAATAAGCTAATTAGCTCAATTGGAGCATTTCTAGCATGTTTGGTTGAAATTGGAAATTTACATTTTTCACTTTTGTCAGACAATTGCAATATTCTCACAATAAGCTAATTAGCTCAATTGGAGCATTTCTAGCATGTTTGGTTGAAATTGGAAATTTACATTTTTCACTTTTGTCAGACAATTGCAATATTCTCACAATAAACGAATTAGCTCAATTGGAGCATTTCTAGCATGTTTGGTTGAAATTGGAAATTTACATTTTTCAGTTTTGTCAGACGTTTGTAATATTCTCACAATAAGCTAATGAGCTCAATTGGAGCATTTCTGGCATGTTTGGTTGAAATTGGAAAATTACATTTTTCAGTTTTGTCAGACGTTTGTAATATTCTCACAATAAGCTAATTAGCTCAATTGGAGCATTTCTAGCATGTTTGGTTGAAATTGGAAAATTACATTTTTCACTTTTGTCAGACAATTGCAATATTCTGACAATAAGCTAATTAGCTCAATTGGAGCATTTCTAGCATGTTTGGTTGAAATTGGAAATTTAAATTTTTCAGTTTTGTCAGACAATTGCAATATTCTCACAATAAGCTAATTAGCTCAATTGGAGCATTTCTAGCATGTTTGGTTGAAATTGGAAATTTACATTTTTCAGTTTTGTCCCACGTTTGTAATATTCTCACAATAAGCTAATTAGCTCAATTGGAGCATTTCTAGCATGTTTGGTTGAAATTGGAAATTTAAATTTTTCAGTGTTGTCAGACGTTTGTAATATTCTCACAATAAGCTAATTAGCTCAATTGGAGCATTTCTAGCATGTTTGGTTGAAATTGGAAATTTACATTTTTCACTTTTGTCAGACGTTTGTAATATTCTCCAATAAGCTAATTAGCTCAATTGGAGCATTTCTAGCATGTTTGGTTGAAATTGGAAATTTACATTTTTCACTTTTGTCAGACGTTTGTAATATTCTCACAATAAGCTAATTAGCTCAATTGGAGCATTTCTAGCATGTTTGGTTGAAATTGGAAATTTACATTTTTAAGTTTTGTCAGACGTTTGTAATATTCTCACAATAAGCTAATTAGCTCAATTAGAGCATTTCTAGCATGTTTGGTTGAAATTGGAAATTTATTTTTATCATGTTTGTCAGACGTTTGTAATATTCTCACAATAAGCTAATTAGCTCAATTGGAGCATTTCTAGCATGTTTGGTTGAAATTGGAATTTTACATTTTTCACTTTTGTCAGACAATTGCAATATTCTCACAATAAACTAATTAGCTCAATTGGAGCATTTCTAGCATGTTTGGTTGAAATTGGAAATTTACATTTTTCACTTTTGTCAGACGTTTGTAATATTCTCACAATAAGCTAATTAGCTCAATTGGAGCATTTCTAGCATGTTTGGTTGAAATTGGAAATTTACATTTTTCACTTTTGTCAGACGTTTGTAAAATTCTCACAATAAGCTAATTAGCTCAATTGGAGCATTTCTAGGATGTTTGGTGGAAATTGGAAATTTACATTTTTCACTTTTGTCAGACAATTGCAATATTCTCACAATAAGCTAATTAGCTCAATTGGAGCATTTCTAGCATGTTTGGTTGAAATTGGAAATTTACATTTTTCACTTTTGTCAGACAATTGCAATATTCTCACAATAAACTAATTAGCTCAATTGGAGCATTTCTAGCATGTTTGGTTGAAATTGGAAATTTACATTTTTCAGTTTTGTCAGACGTTTGTAATATTCTCACAATAAGCTAATTAGCTCAATTGGAGCATTTCTGGCATGTTTGGTTGAAATTGGAAAATTACATTTTTCAGTTTTGTCAGACGTTTGTAATATTCTCACAATAAGCTAATTAGCTCAATTGGAGCATTTCTAGCATGTTTGGTTGAAATTGGAAAATTACATTTTTCACTTTTGTCAGACAATTGCAATATTCTCACAATAAGCTAATTAGCTCAATTGGAGCATTTCTAGCATGTTTGGTTGAAATTGGAAATTTACATTTTTCAGTTTTGTCACACGTTTGTAATATTCTCACAATAAGCTAATTAGCTCAATTGGAGCATTTCTAGCATGTTTGGTTGAAATTGGAAATTTAAATTTTTCAGTGTTGTCAGACGTTTGTAATATTCTCACAATAAGCTAATTAGCTCAATTGGAGCATTTCTAGCATGTTTGGTTGAAATTGGAAATTTACATTTTTCACTTTTGTCAGACGTTTGTAATATTCTCCAATAAGCTAATTAGCTCAATTGGGGTCATTTCTAGCATGTTTGGTTGAAATTGGAAATTTACATTTTTCACTTTTGTCAGACGTTTGTAATATTCTCACAATAAGCTAATTAGCTCAATTGGAGCATTTCTAGCATGTTTGGTTGAAATTGGAAATTTACATTTTTAAGTTTTGTCAGACGTTTGTAATATTCTCACAATAAGCTAATTAGCTCAATTAGAGCATTTCTAGCACATTTGGTTGAAATTGGAAATTTATTTTTATCATGTTTGTCAGACGTTTGTAATATTCTCACAATAAGCTAATTAGCTCAATTGGAGCATTTCTAGCATGTTTGGTTGAAATTGGAAAATTACATTTTTCACTTTTGTCAGACGTTTGTAATATTCTCACAATAAGCTAATTAGCTCAATTGGAGCATTTCTAGCATGTTTGGTTGAAATTGGAAATTTACATTTTTCACTTTTGTCAGACAATTGCAATATTCTCACAATAAACGAATTAGCTCAATTGGAGCATGTCTAGCATGTTTGGTTGAAATTGGAAATTTACATTTTTCAGTTTTGTCAGACGTTTGTAATATTCTCACAATAAGCTAATGAGCTCAATTGGAGCATTTCTGGCATGTTTGGTTGAAATTGGAAAATTACATTTTTCAGTGTTGTCAGACGTTTGTAATATTCTCACAATAAGCTAATTAGCTCAATTGGAGCATTTCTGGCATGTTTGGTTGAAATTGGAAAATTACATTTTTCAGTTTTGTCAGACGTTTGTAATATTCTCAAATTAAGCTAATTAGCTCAATTGGAGCATTTCTAGCATGTTTGGTTGAAATTGGAAATTTACACTTTTCACTTTTGTCAGACAATTGCAATATTCTCACAATAAGCTAATTAGCTCAATTGGAGCATTTCTAGCATGTTTGGTTGAAATTGGAAATTTACATTTTTCACTTTTGTCAGACGTTTGTAATATTCTCACAATAAGCTAATTAGCTCAATTGGAGCATTTCTAGCATGTTTGGTTGAAATTGGAAATTTACATTTTTCACTTTTGTCAGACGTTTGTAATATTCTCACAATAAGCTAATTAGCTCAATTGGAGCATTTCTAGCATGTTTGGTTGAAATTGGAAATTTACATTTTTCACTTTTGTCAGACAATTGCAATATTCTCACAATAAGCTATTTAGCTCAATTGGAGCATTTCTAGCATGTTTGGTTGAAATTGGAATTTCACTTTTTTCACTTTTGTCAGACGTTTGTAAAATTCTTACAGTAGGCTTATTTGCGCAATTTGAGCATTTCTAGCATGTTTGGTTGAAATTGGAAATTTACATTTTTCAGTTTTGTCAGACGTTTGTAAAATTCTTACAGTAGGCTTATTTGCGCAATTTGAGCAATTCTAGCATGTTTGGTTGAAATTGGAAATTTACATTTTTCAATTTTGTCAGACGTTTGTAATATTCTGACAATAAGCTAATTAGCTCAATTGGAGCATTTCTAACATGTTTGGTTGAAATTGGAAATTTACATTTTTCACTTTTGTCAGACGTTTGTAATATTCTCACAATAAGCTAATTAGCTCAATTGGAGCATTTCTAGCATGTTTGGTTGAAATTGGAAATTTACATTTTTCACTTTTGTCAGACGTTTGTAATATTCTCACAATAAGCTAATTAGCTCAATTGGAGCATTTCTAGCATGTTTGGTGGAAATTGGAAATTTACATTTTTCACTTTTGTCAGACAATTGCAATATTCTCACAATAAGCTAATTAGCTCAATTGGAGCATTTCTAGCATGTTTGGTTGAAATTGGAAATTTACATTTTTCACTTTTGTCAGACAATTGCAATATTCTCACAATAAACTAATTAGCTCAATTGGAGCATTTCTAGCATGTTTGGTTGAAATTGGAAATTTACATTTTTCAGTTTTGTCAGACGTTTGTAATATTCTCACAATAAGCTAATTAGCTCAATTGGAGCATTTCTGGCATGTTTGGTTGAAATTGGAAAATTACATTTTTCAGTTTTGTCAGACGTTTGTAATATTCTCACAATAAGCTAATTAGCTCAATTGGAGCATTTCTGGCATGTTTGGTTGAAATTGGAAAATTACATTTTTCAGTTTTGTCAGACGTTTGTAATATTCTCACAATAAGCTAATTAGCTCAATTGGAGCATTTCTAGCATGTTTGGTTGAAATTGGAAAATTACATTTTTCACTTTTGTCAGACAATTGCAATATTCTTACAATAAGCTAATTAGCTCAATTGGAGCATTTCTAGCATGTTTGGTTGAAATTGGAAATTTACATTTTTCAGTTTTGTCACACGTTTGTAATATTCTCACAATAAGCTAATTAGCTCAATTGGAGCATTTCTAGCATGTTTGGTTGAAATTGGAAATTTAAATTTTTCAGTGTTGTCAGACGTTTGTAATATTCTCACAATAAGCTAATTAGCTCAATTGGAGCATTTCTAGCATGTTTGGTTTAAATTGGAAATTTACATTTTTCACTTTTGTCAGACGTTTGTAATATTCTCCAATAAGCTAATTAGCTCAATTGGAGCATTTCTAGCATGTTTGGTTGAAATTGGAAATTTACATTTTTCACTTTTGTCAGACGTTTGTAATATTCTCACAATAAGCTAATTAGCTCAATTGGAGCATTTCTAGCATGTTTGGTTGAAATTGGAAATTTACATTTTTAAGTTTTGTCAGACGTTGGTAATATTCTCACAATAAGCTAATTAGCTCAATTAGAGCATTTCTAGCATGTTTGGTTGAAATTGGAAATTTATTTTTATCATGTTTGTCAGACGTTTGTAATATTCTCACAATAAGCTAATTAGCTCAATTGGAGCATTTCTAGCATGTTTGGTTGAAATTGGAAAATTACATTTTTCACTTTTGTCAGACGTTTGTAATATTCTCACAATAAGCTAATTAGCTGCTCATTTGGAGCATTTCTAGCATGTTTGGTTGAAATTGGAAATTTACATTTTTCACTTTTGTCAGACAATTGCAATATTCTCACAATAAGCTAATTAGCTCAATTGGAGCATTTCTAGCATGTTTGGTTGAAATTGGAAAATTACATTTTTCACTTTTGTCAGACGTTTGTAATATTCTCACAATAAGCTAATTAGCTCAATTGGAGCATTTCTAGCATGTTTGGTTGAAATTGGAAATTTACATTTTTCAGTTTTGTCACACGTTTGTAATATTCTCACAATAAGCTAATTAGCTCAATTGGAGCATTTCTAGCATGTTTGGTTGAAATTGGAAATTTAAATTTTTCAGTGTTGTCAGACGTTTGTAATATTCTCACAATGAGCTAATTAGCTCAATTGGAGCATTTCTAGCATGTTTGGTTGAAATTGGAAATTTACATTTTTCACTTTTGTCAGACGTTTGTAATATTCTCCAATAAGCTAATTAGCTCAATTGGAGCATTTCTAGCATGTTTGGTTGAAATTGGAAATTTACATTTTTCACTTTTGTCAGACGTTTGTAATATTCTCACAATAAGCTAATTAGCTCAATTGGAGCATTTCTAGCATGTTTGGTTGAAATTGGAATTTTACATTTTTCACTTTTGTCAGACAATTGCAATATTCTCACAATAAACTAATTAGCTCAATTGGAGCATTTCTAGCATGTTTGGTTGAAATTGGAAATTTACATTTTTCAGTTTTGTCAGACGTTTGTAATATTCTCACAATAAGCTAATTAGCTCAATTGGAGCATTTCTGGCATGTTTGGTTGAAATTGGAAAATTACATTTTTCAGTTTTGTCAGACGTTTGTAATATTCTCACAATAAGCTAATTAGCTCAATTGGAGCATTTCTAGCATGTTTGGTTGAAATTGGAAAATTACATTTTTCAGTTTTGTCAGACGTTTGTAATATTCTCAAATTAAGCTAATTAGCTCAATTGGAGCATTTCTAGCATGTTTGGTTGAAATTGGAAATTTACACTTTTCACTTTTGTCAGACAATTGCAATATTCTCACAATAAGCTAATTAGCTCATTTGGAGCATTTCTAGCATGTTTGGTTGAAATTGAAATTTTACATTTTTCACTTTTGTCAGACAATTGCAATATTCTCACAATAAACTAATTAGCTCAATTGGAGCATTTCTAGTATGTTTGGTTAAAATTGGAAATTTACATTTTTCAGTTTTGTCAGACGTTTGTAATATTCTCACAATAAGCTAATTAGCTCAATTGGAGCATTTCTGGCATGTTTGGTTGAAATTGGAAAATTACATTTTTCAGTTTTGTCAGACGTTTGTAAAATTCCTACAGTGGGCTTATTTGCGCAATTTGAGCATTTCTAGCATGTTTGGTTGAAATTGGAAATTTACATTTTTCAGTTTTGTCAGACGTTTGTAATATTCTCACAATAAGCTAATTAGCTCAATTAGAGCATTTCTAGCATGTTTGGTTGAAATTGGAATTTTATATTTATCATGTTTGTCAGACGTTTGTAATATTCTCACAATAAGCTAATTAGCTCAATTGGAGCATTTCTAGCATGTTTGGTTGAAATTGGAAATTTACATTTTTCACTTTTGTCAGACGTTTGTAATATTCTCACAATAAGCTAATTAGCTCAATTGGAGCATTTCTAGCATGTTTGATTGAAATTGGAAATTTACATTTTTCACTTTTGTCAGACAATTGCAATATTCTCACAATAAGCTAATTAGCTCAATTGGAGCATTTCTAGCATGTTTGGTTGAAATTGGAAATTTGAATTTTCCAGTGTTGTCAGACGTTTGTAATATTCTCACAATAAGCTAATTAGCTCAATTGGAGCATTTCTAGCATGTTTGGTTGAAATTGGAAATTTACATTTTTCAGTTTTGTCAGACGTTTGTAATATTCTCACAATAAGCTAATTAGCTCAATTAGAGCATTTCTAGCATGTTTGGTTGAAATTGGAAATTTACATTTATCATGTTTGTCAGACGTTTGTAATATTCTCAAAATAAGCTAATTAGCTCAATTGGAGCATTTCTAGCATGTTCGGTTGAAATTGAAAATTTACATTTTTCAGTTTTGTCAGACAATTGTAATATTCTCACAATAAGCTAATTAGCTCAATTGGAGCATTTCTAGCATGTTTGGTTGAAATTGGAATTTCACTTTTTTCACTTTTGTCAGACGTTTGTAAAATTCTTACAGTAGGCTTATTTGCGCAATTTGAGCATTTCTAGCATGTTTGGTTGAAATTGGAAATTTACATTTTTCAGTTTTGTCAGACGTTTGTAAAATTCTTACAGTAGGCTTATTTGCGCAATTTGAGCATTTCTAGCATGTTTGGTTGAAATTGAAAATTTACATTTTTCAGTTTTGTCAGACGTTTGTAATATTCTCACAATAAGCTAATTAGCTCAATTGGAGCATTTCTAGCATGTTTGGTTGAAATTGGAATTTCACATTTTTCACTTTTGTCAGACGTTTGTAAAATTCTTACAGTAGGCTTATTTGCACAATTTGAGCATTTCTAGCATGTGCTCAATTGGAGCATTTCTAGCATGTTTGGTTGAAATTGGAAATTTACATTTTTCAGTGTTGTCAGACGTTTGTAATATTCTCACAATAAGCTTATTAGCTCAATAGGAGCATTTCTAGCATGTTTGGTTAAAAATGGAAATTTACATTTTTCATGTTTGTCAGACAATTGCAATATTCTCACAATAAGCTAATTAGCTCAATTGGAGCATTTCTAGCATGTTTGGTTGAAATTGGAAATTTACATTTTTCAGTTTTGTCAGACGTTTGTAAAATTCTCACAATAAGCTAATTAGCTCAATTGGAGCATTTCTAGCATGTTTGGTTGAAATTGGAATTTCACATTTTTCAGTTTTGTCAGACGTTTGTAAAATTCTTACAGTAGGCTTATTTGCGCAATTTGAGCATTTCTAGCATGTGCTCAATTGGAGCATTTCTAGCATGTTTGGTTGAAATTGGAAATTTACATTTTTCAGTGTTGTCAGACGTTTGTAATATTCTCACAATAAGCTAATTAGCTCAATTGGAGCATTTCTAGCATGTTTGGTTGAAATTGGAAATTTACATTTTTAACTTTTGTCAGACAATTGCAATATTCTCACAATAAGCTAATTAGCTCAATTGGAGCATTTCTAGCATGTTTGGTTGAAATTGGAAATTTACATTTTTCAGTTTTGTCAGACGTTTGTAATATTCTCACAATAAGCTAATTAGCTCAATTGGAGCATTTCTAGCATGTTTGGTTGAAATTGGAAATTTACATTTTTAACTTTTGTCAGACAATTGCAATATTCTCACAATAAGCTAATTAGCTCAATTGGAGCATTTCTAGCATGTTTGGTTGAAATTGGAAATTTACATTTTTCAGTTTTGTCAGACGTTTGTAATATTCTCACAATAAGCTAATTAGCTCAATTGGAGCATTTCTAGCATGTTTGGTTGAAATTGGAAATTTACATTTTTCAGTTTTGTCAGACGTTTGTAAAATTCCTACAGTAGGCTTATTTGCGCAATTTGAGCATTTCTAGCATGTTTGGTTGAAATTGGAAATTTACATTTTTCAGTGTTGTCAGACGTTTGTAATATTCCCACAATAAGCTAATTAGCTCAATTGGAGCATTTCTAACATGTTTGGTTGAAATTGGAAATTTACATTTTTCAGTTTTGTCAGACGTTTGTAATATTCTCAGAATAAGCTAATTAGCTCAATTGGAGCATTTCTAGCATGTTTGGTTGAAAATGGAAATTTACATTTTTCACTTTTGTCAGACATTTGCAATATTCTCACAATAAGCTAATTAGCTCAATTGGAGCATTTCTAGCATGTTTGGTTGAAATTGGAAATTTACATTTTTCACTTTTGTCAGACGTTTGTAATATTCTCACAATAAGCTAATTAGCTCAATTGGAGCATTTCTAGCATGTTTGGTTGAAATTGGAAATTTACACTTTTCACTTTTGTCAGACAATTGCAATATTCTCACAATAAGCTAATTAGCTCAATTGGAGCATTTCTAGCATGTTTGGTTGAAATTGGAAATTTACATTTTTCACTTTTGTCAGACAATTGCAATATTCTCACAATAAGCTAATTAGCTCAATTTGAGCATTTCTAGCATGTTTGGTTGAAATTGGAAATTTAAATTTTTCAGTTTTGTCAGTCGTTTGCAATATTCTCACAATAAGCTAATTAACTCAATTAGAGCATTTCTAGCATGTTTGGTTGAAATTGGAAATTTACTTTTATCATGTTTGTCAGACGTTTGTAATATTCTCACAATAAGCTAATTAGCTCAATTGGAGCATTTCTAGCATGTTTGGTTGAAATTGGAAATTTACATTTTCCAATTTTGTCAGACGTTTGTAATATTCTCACAATAAGTTAATTAGCTCGATTGGAGCATTTGTAGCATGTTTGGTTGAAATTGGAAATTTACATTTTTCACTTTTGTCAGACAATTGCAATATTCTCACAATAAGCTAATTAGCTCAATTGGAGCATTTCTAGCATGTTTGGTTGAAATTGGAAATTTACATTTTTCAGTTTTGTCAGACGTCTGCGATATTCTCACAATAAGCTAATTAGCTCAATTAGAGCATTTCTAGCATGTTTGGTTGAAATTGGAAATTTACATTTTTCAATTTTGTCAGACGTTTGTAATATTCTCACAATAAGCTAATTAGCTCAATTGGAGCATTTCTAGCATGTTTGGTTGAAATTGGAATTTTACATTTTTCACTTTTGTCAGACAATTGCAATATTCTCACAATAAGCTAATTAGCTCAATTTGAGCATTTCTAGCATGTTTGGTTGAAATTGGAATTTTACATTTTTCAGTTTTGTCAGTCGTTTGCAATATTCTCACAATAAGCTAATTAGCTCAATTAGAGCATTTCTAGCATGTTTGGTTGAAATTGGAAATTTACATTTTTCAATTTTGTCAGACGTTTGTAATATTCTCACAATAAGCTAATTAGCTCAATTGGAGCATTTCTAGCATGTTTGGTTGAAATTGGAAATTTACATTTTTCACTTTTGTCAGACGTTTGTAATATTCTCACAATAAGCTAATTAGCTCAATTGGAGCATTTCTAGCATGTTTGGTTGAAATTGGAAATTTATATTTTTCTGTTTTGTCAGACGTTTGTAATATTCTCACAATAAGCTAATTAGCTCAATTAGAATATTTCTAGCATGTTTGGTTGAAATTGGAAATTTACATTTATCATGTTTGTCAGACGTTTGTAATATTTTCACAATAAGCTAATTAGCTCAATTGGAACATTTCTAGCATGTTTGGTTGAAATTGGAAATTTACATTTTTCAGTTTTGTCAGACGTTTGTAATATTTTCACAATAAGCTAATTAGCTCAATTGGAGCATTTCTAGCATGTTTGGTTGAAATTGGAATATTACATTTTTCACTTTTGTCAGACGTTTGTAATATTCTCACAATAAGCTAATTAGCTCAATTGGAGCATTTCTAGCATGTTTGGTTGAAATTGGAAATTTAAATTTTTCACTTTTGTCAGACAATTGCAATATTCTCACAATAAACTAATTAGCTCAATTGGAGCATTTCTAGCATGTTTGGTTGAAATTGGAAATTTACATTTTTCAGTTTTGTCAGACGTTTGTAATATTCTCACAATAAGCTAATTAGCTCAATTGGAGCATTTCTGGCATGTTTGGTTGAAATTGGAAAATTACATTTTTCAGTTTTGTCAGACGTTTGTAATATTCTCACAATAAGCTAATTAGCTCAATTGGAGCATTTCTAGCATGTTTGGTTGAAATTGGAAATTTACATTTTTCAGTTTTGTCAGACGTTTGTAATATTCTGACAATAAGCTAATTAGCTCAATTGGAGCATTTCTAACATGTTTCGTTGAAATTGGAAATTTACATTTTTCAGTGTTGTCAGACGTTTGTAATATTCTCACAATAAGCTAATTAGCTCAATTGGAGCATTTCTAGCATGTTTGGTTGAAATTGGAAATTTACATTTTTCACTTTTGTCAGACGTTTGTAATATTCTCACAATAAGCTAATTAGTTCAATTGGAGCATTTCTAGCATGTTTGGTTGAAATTGGAAATTTACATTTTTCAGTTTTGTCAGACGTTTGTAATATTCTCACAATAAGCTAATTAGCTCAATTAGAGCATTTCTAGCATGTTTGGTTGAAATTGGAAATTTACATTTTTCAGTGTTGTCAGACGTTTGTAATATTCTCACAATAAGCTAATTAGCTCAATTGGAGCATTTCTAGCATGTTTGGTTGAAATTGGAAATTTACATTTTTCACTTTTGTCAGACGTTTGTAATATTCTCACAATAAGCTAATTAGCTCAATTGGAGCATTTCTAGCATGTTTGGTTGAAATTGGAAATTTACATTTTTCAGTTTTGTCAGACGTTTGTAATATTCTCACAATAAGCTAATTAGCTCAATTAGAGCATTTCTAGCATGTTTGGTTGAAATTGGAAATTTACATTTTTAGGTTTTGTCAGACGTTTGTAATATTCTCACAATAAGCTAATTAGCTCAATTGGAGCATTTCTAGCATGTTTGGTTGAAATTGGAAATTTACATTTTTCAGTTTTGTCAGACGTTTGTAATATTCTCACAATAAACTAATTAGCTCAATTGGAGCATTTCTAGCATGTTTGGTTGAAATTGGAAATTTACATTTTTCAGTTTTGTCAGACGTTTGTAATATTCTCACAATAAGCTAATTAGCTCAATTGGAGCATTTCTGGCATGTTTGGTTGAAATTGGAAAATTACATTTTTCAGTTTTGTCAGACGTTTGTAATATTCTCACAATAAGCTAATTAGCTCAATTGGAGCATTTCTAGCATGTTTGGTTGAAATTGGAAAATTACATTTTTCACTTTTGTCAGACAATTGCAATATTCTCACAATAAGCTAATTAGCTCAATTGGAGCATTTCTAGCATGTTTGGTTGAAATTGGAAATTTACATTTTTCAGTTTTGTCACACGTTTGTAATATTCTCACAATAAGCTAATTAGCTCAATTGGAGCATTTCTAGCATGTTTGGTTGAAATTGGAAATTTAAATTTTTCAGTGTTGTCAGACGTTTGTAATATTCTCACAATAAGCTAATTAGCTCAATTGGAGCATTTCTAGCATGTTTGGTTGAAATTGGAAATTTACATTTTTCACTTTTGTCAGACGTTTGTAATATTCTCCAATAAGCTAATTAGCTCAATTGGAGCATTTCTAGCATGTTTGGTTGAAATTGGAAATTTACATTTTTCACTTTTGTCAGACGTTTGTAATATTCTCACAATAAGCTAATTAGCTCAATTGGAGCATTTCTAGCATGTTTGGTTGAAATTGAAAATTTACATTTTTAAGTTTTGTCAGACGTTTGTAATATTCTCACAATAAGCTAATTAGCTCAATTAGAGCATTTCTAGCATGTTTGGTTGAAATTGGAAATTTATTTTTATCATGTTTGTCAGACGTTTGTAATATTCTCACAATAAGCTAATTAGCTCAATTGGAGCATTTCTAGCATGTTTGGTTGAAATTGGAAATTTACATTTTTCGCTTTTGTCAGACGTTTGTAATATTCTCACAATAAGCTAATTAGCTCAATTGGAGCATTTCTAGCATGTTTGGTTGAAATTGAAATTTTACATTTTTCACTTTTGTCAGACAATTGCAATATTCTCACAATAAACTAATTAGCTCAATTGGAGCATTTCTAGTATGTTTGGTTAAAATTGGAAATTTACATTTTTCAGTTTTGTCAGACGTTTGTAATATTCTCACAATAAGCTAATTAGCTCAATTGGAGCATTTCTGGCATGTTTGGTTGAAATTGGAAAATTACATTTTTCAGTTTTGTCAGACGTTTGTAAAATTCCTACAGTAGGCTTATTTGCGCAATTTGAGCATTTCTAGCATGTTTGGTTGAAATTGGAAATTTACATTTTTCAGTTTTGTCAGACGTTTGTAATATTCTCACAATAAGCTAATTAGCTCAATTAGAGCATTTCTAGCATGTTTGGTTGAAATTGGAATTTTATATTTATCATGTTTGTCAGACGTTTGTAATATTCTCACAATAAGCTAATTAGCTCAATTGGAGCATTTCTAGCATGTTTGGTTGAAATTGGAAATTTACATTTTTCACTTTTGTCAGACGTTTGTAATATTCTCACAATAAGCTAATTAGCTCAATTGGAGCATTTCTAGCATGTTTGATTGAAATTGGAAATTTACATTTTTCACTTTTGTCAGACAATTGCAATATTCTCACAATAAGCTAATTAGCTCAATTGGAGCATTTCTAGCATGTTTGGTTGAAATTGGAAATTTGAATTTTCCAGTGTTGTCAGACGTTTGTAATATTCTCAC
Source organism: Watersipora subatra (assembly GCF_963576615.1). Lineage (NCBI taxonomy): Eukaryota > Metazoa > Bryozoa > Gymnolaemata > Cheilostomatida > Watersiporidae > Watersipora > Watersipora subatra. The sequence continues at coordinate 17,034 of NW_027045440.1, forward strand.
AATAAGCTAATTAGCTCAATTGGAGCATTTCTAGCATGTTTGGTTGAAATTGGAAATTTACATTTTTCAGTTTTGTCAGACGTTTGTAATATTCTCACAATAAGCTAATTAGCTCAATTAGAGCATTTCTAGCATGTTTGGTTGAAATTGGAAATTTACATTTATCATGTTTGTCAGACGTTTGTAATATTCTCAAAATAAGCTAATTAGCTCAATTGGAGCATTTCTAGCATGTTTGGTTGAAGTTGAAAATTTACATTTTTCAGTTTTGTCAGACAATTGTAATATTCTCACAATAAGCTAATTAGCTCAATTGGAGCATTTCTAGCATGTTTGGTTGAAATTGGAATTTCACTTTTTTCACTTTTGTCAGACGTTTGTAAAATTCTTACAGTAGGCTTATTTGCGCAATTTGAGCATTTCTAGCATGTTTGGTTGAAATTGGAAATTTACAGTTTTCAGTTTTGTCAGACGTTTGTAAAATTCTTACAGTAGGCTTATTTGCGCAATTTGAGCATTTCTAGCATGTTTGGTTGAAATTGAAAATTTACATTTTTCAGTTTTGTCAGACGTTTGTAATATTCTCACAATAAGCTAATTAGCTCAATTGGAGCATTTCTAGCATGTTTGGTTGAAATTGGAATTTCACATTTTTCACTTTTGTCAGACGTTTGTAAAATTCTTACAGTAGGCTTATTTGCGCAATTTGAGCATTTCTAGCATGTGCTCAATTGGAGCATTTCTAGCATGTTTGGTTGAAATTGGAAATTTACATTTTTCAGTGTTGTCAGACGTTTGTAATATTCTCACAATAAGCTTATTAGCTCAATAGGAGCATTTCTAGCATGTTTGGTTAAAAATGGAAATTTACATTTTTCATGTTTGTCAGACAATTGCAATATTCTCACAATAAGCTAATTAGCTCAATTGGAGCATTTCTAGCATGTTTGGTTGAAATTGGAAATTTACATTTTTCAGTTTTGTCAGACGTTTGTAAAATTCTCACAATAAGCTAATTAGCTCAATTGGAGCATTTCTAGCATGTTTGGTTGAAATTGGAATTTCACATTTTTCACTTTTGTCAGACGTTTGTAAAATTCTTACAGTAGGCTTATTTGCGCAATTTGAGCATTTCTAGCATGTGCTCAATTGGAGCATTTCTAGCATGTTTGGTTGAAATTGGAAATTTACATTTTTCAGTGTTGTCAGACGTTTGTAATATTCTCACAATAAGCTAATTAGCTCAATTGGAGCATTTCTAGCATGTTTGGTTGAAATTGGAAATTTACATTTTTAACTTTTGTCAGACAATTGCAATATTCTCACAATAAGCTAATTAGCTCAATTGGAGCATTTCTAGCATGTTTTGTTGAAATTGGAAATTTACATTTTTCAGTTTTGTCAGACGTTTGTAATATTCTCACAATAAGCTAATTAGCTCAATTGGAGCATTTCTAGCATGTTTGGTTGAAATTGGAAATTTACATTTTTAACTTTTGTCAGACAATTGCAATATTCTCACAATAAGCTAATTAGCTCAATTGGAGCATTTCTAGCATGTTTGGTTGAAATTGGAAATTTACATTTTTCATTTTTGTCAGACGTTTGTAATATTCTCACAATAAGCTAATTAGCTCAATTGGAGCATTTCTAGCATGTTTGGTTGAAATTGGAAATTTACATTTTTCAGTTTTGTCAGACGTTTGTAAAATTCCTACAGTAGGCTTATTTGCGCAATTTGAGCATTTCTAGCATGTTTGGTTGAAATTGGAAATTTACATTTTTCAGTGTTGTCAGACGTTTGTAATATTCCCACAATAAGCTAATTAGCTCAATTGGAGCATTTTTAACATGTTTGGTTGAAATTGAAAATTTACATTTTTCAGTTTTGTCAGACGTTTGTAATATTCTCACAATAAGCTAATTAGCTCAATTGGAGCATTTCTAGCATGTTTGGTTGAAATTGGAAATTTACATTTTTCACTTTTGTCAGACGTTTGTAATATTCTCACAATAAGCTAATTAGCTCAATTGGAGCATTTCTAGCATGTTTGATTGAAATTGGAAATTTACATTTTTCACTTTTGTCAGACAATTGCAATATTCTCACAATAAGCTAATTAGCTCAATTGGAGCATTTCTAGCATGTTTGGTTGAAATTGGAAATTTGAATTTTCCAGTGTTGTCAGACGTTTGTAATATTCTCACAATAAGCTAATTAGCTCAATTGGAGCATTTCTAGCATGTTTGGTTGAAATTGGAAATTTACATTTTTCAGTTTTGTCAGACGTTTGTAATATTCTCACAATAAGCTAATTAGCTCAATTAGAGCATTTCTAGCATGTTTGGTTGAAATTGGAAATTTACATTTATCATGTTTGTCAGACGTTTGTAATATTCTCAAAATAAGCTAATTAGCTCAATTGGAGCATTTCTAGCATGTTTGGTTGAAGTTGAAAATTTACATTTTTCAGTTTTGTCAGACAATTGTAATATTCTCACAATAAGCTAATTAGCTCAATTGGAGCATTTCTAGCATGTTTGGTTGAAATTGGAATTTCCTTTTTTCACTTTTGTCAGACGTTTGTAAAATTCTTACAGTAGGCTTATTTGCGCAATTTGAGCATTTCTAGCATGTTTGGTTGAAATTGGAAATTTACATTTTTCAGTTTTGTCAGACGTTTGTAAAATTCTTACAGTAGGCTTATTTGCGCAATTTGAGCATTTCTAGCATGTTTGGTTGAAATTGAAAATTTACATTTTTCAGTTTTGTCAGACGTTTGTAATATTCTCACAATAAGCTAATTAGCTCAATTGGAGCATTTCTAGCATGTTTGGTTGAAATTGGAATTTCACATTTTTCACTTTTGTCAGACGTTTGTAAAATTCTTACAGTAGGCTTATTTGCGCAATTTGAGCATTTCTAGCATGTGCTCAATTGGAGCATTTCTAGCATGTTTGGTTGAAATTGGAAATTTACATTTTTCAGTGTTGTCAGACGTTTGTAATATTCTCACAATAAGCTTATTAGCTCAATAGGAGCATTTCTAGCATGTTTGGTTAAAAATGGAAATTTACATTTTTCATGTTTGTCAGACAATTGCAATATTCTCACAATAAGCTAATTAGCTCAATTGGAGCATTTCTAGCATGTTTGGTTGAAATTGGAAATTTACATTTTTCAGTTTTGTCAGACGTTTGTAAAATTCTCACAATAAGCTAATTAGCTCAATTGGAGCATTTCTAGCATGTTTGGTTGAAATTGGAATTTCACATTTTTCACTTTTGTCAGACGTTTGTAAAATTCTTACAGTAGGCTTATTTGCGCAATTTGAGCATTTCTAGCATGTGCTCAATTGGAGCATTTCTAGCATGTTTGGTTGAAATTGGAAATTTACATTTTTCAGTGTTGTCAGACGTTTGTAATATTCTCACAATAAGCTAATTAGCTCAATTGGAGCATTTCTAGCATGTTTGGTTGAAATTGGAAATTTACATTTTTAACTTTTGTCAGACAATTGCAATATTCTCACAATAAGCTAATTAGCTCAATTGGAGCATTTCTAGCATGTTTGGTTGAAATTGGAAATTTACATTTTTCAGTTTTGTCAGACGTTTGTAATATTCTCACAATAAGCTAATTAGCTCAATTGGAGCATTTCTAGCATGTTTGGTTGAAATTGGAAATTTACATTTTTAACTTTTGTCAGACAATTGCAATATTCTCACAATAAGCTAATTAGCTCAATTGGAGCATTTCTAGCATGTTTGGTTGAAATTGGAAATTTACATTTTTCATTTTTGTCAGACGTTTGTAATATTCTCACAATAAGCTAATTAGCTCAATTGGAGCATTTCTAGCATGTTTGGTTGAAATTGGAAATTTACATTTTTCAGTTTTGTCAGACGTTTGTAAAATTCCTACAGTAGGCTTATTTGCGCAATTTGAGCATTTCTAGCATGTTTGGTTGAAATTGGAAATTTACATTTTTCAGTGTTGTCAGACGTTTGTAATATTCCCACAATAAGCTAATTAGCTCAATTGGAGCATTTTTAACATGTTTGGTTGAAATTGAAAATTTACATTTTTCAGTTTTGTCAGACGTTTGTAATATTCTCAGAATAAGCTAATTAGCTCAATTGGAGCATTTCTAGCATGTTTGGTTGAAATTGGAAATTTACATTTTTCACTTTTGTCAGACATTTGCAATATTCTCACAATAAGCTAATTAGCTCAATTGGAGCATTTCTAGCATGTTTGGTTGAAATTGGAAATTTACATTTTTCACTTTTGTCAGACGTTTGTAATATTCTCACAATAAGCTAATTAGCTCAATTGGAGCATTTCTAGCATGTTTGGTTGAAATTGGAAATTTACACTTTTCACTTTTGTCAGACAATTGCAATATTCTCACAATAAGCTAATTAGCTCAATTGGAGCATTTCTAGCATGTTTGGTTGAAATTGGAAATTTACATTTTTCACTTTTGTCAGACAATTGCAATATTCTCACAATAAGCTAATTAGCTCAATTTGAGCATTTCTAGCATGTTTGGTTGAAATTGGAAATTTAAATTTTTCAGTTTTGTCAGTCGTTTGCAATATTCTCACAATAAGCTAATTAACTCAATTAGAGCATTTCTAGCATGTTTGGTTGAAATTGGAAATTTACTTTTATCATGTTTGTCAGACGTTTGTAATATTCTCACAATAAGCTAATTAGCTCAATTGGAGCATTTCTAGCATGTTTGGTTGAAATTGGAAATTTACATTTTCCAATTTTGTCAGACGTTTGTAATATTCTCACAATAAGTTAATTAGCTCGATTGGAGCATTTCTAGCATGTTTGGTTGAAATTGGAAATTTACATTTTTCACTTTTGTCAGACAATTGCAATATTCTCACAATAAGCTAATTAGCTCAATTGGAGCATTTCTAGCATGTTTGGTTGAAATTGGAAATTTACATTTTTCAGTTTTGTCAGACGTTTGCGATATTCTCACAATAAGCTAATTAGCTCAATTAGAGCATTTCTAGCATGTTTGGTTGAAATTGGAAATTTACATTTTTCAATTTTGTCAGACGTTTGTAATATTCTCACAATAAGCTAATTAGCTCAATTGGAGCATTTCTAGCATGTTTGGTTGAAATTGGAATTTTACATTTTTCACTTTTGTCAGACAATTGCAATATTCTCACAATAAGCTAATTAGCTCAATTTGAGCATTTCTAGCATGTTTGGTTGAAATTGGAATTTTACATTTTTCAGTTTTGTCAGTCGTTTGCAATATTCTCACAATAAGCTAATTAGCTCAATTAGAGCATTTCTAGCATGTTTGGTTGAAATTGGAAATTTACTTTTATCATGTTTGTCAGACGTTGGTAATATTCTCACAATAAGCTAATTAGCTCAATTGGAGCATTTCTAGCATGTTTGGTTGAAATTGGAAATTTACATTTTTCACTTTTGTCAGACAATTGCAATATTCTCACAATAAGCTAATTAGCTCAATTGGAGCATTTTTAGCATGTTTGGTTGAAATTGGAAATTTACATTTTTCACTTTTGTCAGACGTTTGTAATATTCTCACAATAAGCTAATTAGCTCAATTGGAGCATTTCTAGCATGTTTGGTTGAAATTGGAAATTTATATTTTTCTGTTTTGTCAGACGTTTGTAATATTCTCACAATAAGCTAATTAGCTCAATTAGAATATTTCTAGCATGTTTGGTTGAAATTGGAAATTTACATTTATCATGTTTGTCAGACGTTTGTAATATTTTCACAATAAGCTAATTAGCTCAATTGGAGCATTTCTATCATGTTAGGTTGAAATTGAAAATTTACATTTTTCAGTTTTGTCAGACGTTTGCAATATTCTCACAATAAGCTAATTAGCTCAATTGGAACATTTCTAGCATGTTTGGTTGAAATTGGAAATTTACATTTTTCAGTTTTGTCAGACGTTTGTAATATTTTCACAATAAGCTAATTAGCTCAATTGGAGCATTTCTAGCATGTTTGGTTGAAATTGGAATATTACATTTTTCACTTTTGTCAGACGTTTGTAATATTCTCACAATAAGCTAATTAGCTCAATTGGAGCATTTCTAGCATGTTTGGTTGAAATTGGAAATTTAAATTTTTCACTTTTGTCAGACAATTGCAATATTCTCACAATAAACTAATTAGCTCAATTGGAGCATTTCTAGCATGTTTGGTTGAAATTGGAAATTTACATTTTTCAGTTTTGTCAGACGTTTGTAATATTCTCACAATAAGCTAATTAGCTCAATTGGAGCATTTCTGGCATGTTTGGTTGAAATTGGAAAATTACATTTTTCAGTTTTGTCAGACGTTTGTAATATTCTCACAATAAGCTAATTAGCTCAATTGGAGCATTTCTAGCATGTTTGGTTGAAATTGGAAAATTACATTTTTCACTTTTGTCAGACAATTGCAATATTCTCACAATAAGCTAATTAGCTCAATTGGAGCATTTCTAGCATGTTTGGTTGAAATTGGAAATTTACATTTTTCAGTTTTGTCACACGTTTGTAATATTCTCACAATAAGCTAATTAGCTCAATTGGAGCATTTCTAGCATGTTTGGTTGAAATTGGAAATTTAAATTTTTCAGTGTTGTCAGACGTTTGTAATATTCTCACAATAAGCTAATTAGCTCAATTGGAGCATTTCTAGCATGTTTGGTTGAAATTGGAAATTTACATTTTTCACTTTTGTCAGACGTTTGTAATATTCTCCAATAAGCTAATTAGCTCAATTGGAGCATTTCTAGCATGTTTGGTTGAAATTGGAAATTTACATTTTTCACTTTTGTCAGACGTTTGTAATATTCTCACAATAAGCTAATTAGCTCAATTGGAGCATTTCTAGCATGTTTGGTTGAAATTGGAAATTTACATTTTTCAGTTTTGTCAGACGTTTGTAATATTTTCACAATAAGCTAATTAGCTCAATTGGAGCATTTCTAGCATGTTTGGTTGAAATTGGAATATTACATTTTTCACTTTTGTCAGACGTTTGTAATATTCTCACAATAAGCTAATTAGCTCAATTGGAGCATTTCTAGCATGTTTGGTTGAAATTGGAAATTTACATTTTTCAGTTTTGTCAGACGTTTGTAATATTCTCACAATAAGCTAATTAGCTCAATTGGAGCATTTCTGGCATGTTTGGTTGAAATTGGAAAATTACATTTTTCAGTTTTGTCAGACGTTTGTAATATTCTCACAATAAGCTAATTAGCTCAATTGGAGCATTTCTAGCATGTTTGGTTGAAATTGGAAAATTACATTTTTCACTTTTGTCAGACAATTGCAATATTCTCACAATAAGCTAATTAGCTCAATTGGAGCATTTCTAGCATGTTTGGTTGAAATTGGAAATTTACATTTTTCAGTTTTGTCACACGTTTGTAATATTCTCACAATAAGCTAATTAGCTCAATTGGAGCATTTCTAGCATGTTTGGTTGAAATTGGAAATTTAAATTTTTCAGTGTTGTCAGACGTTTGTAATATTCTCACAATAAGCTAATTAGCTCAATTGGAGCATTTCTAGCATGTTTGGTTGAAATTGGAAATTTACATTTTTTACTTTTGTCAGACGTTTGTAATATTCTCCAATAAGCTAATTAGCTCAATTGGAGCATTTCTAGCATGTTTGGTTGAAATTGGAAATTTACATTTTTCACTTTTGTCAGACGTTTGTAATATTCTCACAATAAGCTAATTAGCTCAATTGGAGCATTTCTAGCATGTTAGGTTGAAATTTGAAGTTTACATTTTTAAGTTTTGTCAGACGTTTGTAATATTCTCACAATAAGCTAATTAGCTCAATTAGAGCATTTCTAGCATGTTTGGTTGAAATTTGAAATTTATTTTTATCATGTTTGTCAGACGTTTGTAATATTCTCACAATAAGCTAATTAGCTCAATTGGAGCATTTCTAGCATGTTTGGTTGAAATTGGAAATTTACATTTTTCGCTTTTGTCAGACGTTTGTAATATTCTCACAATAAGCTAATTAGCTCAATTGGAGCATTTCTAGCATGTTTGGTTGAAATTGGAATTTTACATTTTTCACTTTTGTCAGACAATTGCAATATTCTCACAATAAACTAATTAGCTCAATTGGAGCATTTCTAGCATGTTTGGTTGAAATTGGAAATTTACATTTTTCAGTTTTGTCAGACGTTTGTAATATTCTCACAATAAGCTAATTAGCTCAATTGGAGCATTTCTGGCATGTTTGGTTGAAATTGGAAAATTACATTTTTCAGTTTTGTCAGACGTTTGTAATATTCTCACAATAAGCTAATTAGCTCAATTGGAGCATTTCTAGCATGCTTGGTTGAAATTGGAAAATTACATTTTTCAGTTTTGTCAGACGTTTGTAATATTCTCAAATTAAGCTAATTAGCTCAATTGGAGCATTTCTAGCATGTTTGGTTGAAATTGGAAATTTACATTTTTCACTTTTGTCAGACAATTGCAATATTCTCACAATAAGCTAATTAGCTCAATTGGAGCATTTCTAGCATGTTTGGTTGAAATTGGAAATTTACATTTTTCAGTTTTGTCAGACGTTTGTAATATTCTCACAATAAGCTAATTAGCTCAATTGGAGCATTTCTAGCATGTTTGGTTGAAATTGGAAATTTACATTTTTCAGTTTTGTCAGACGTTTGTAATATTTTCACAATAAGCTAATTAGCTCAATTGGAGCATTTCTAGCATGTTTGGTTGAAATTGGAATATTACATTTTTCACTTTTGTCAGACGTTTGTAATATTCTCACAATAAGCTAATTAGCTCAATTGGAGCATTTCTAGCATGTTTGGTTGAAATTGGAAATTTACATTTTTCAGTTTTGTCAGACGTTTGTAATATTCTCACAATAAGCTAATTAGCTCAATTGGAGCATTTCTGGCATGTTTGGTTGAAATTGGAATATTACATTTTTCAGTTTTGTCAGACGTTTGTAATATTCTCACAATAAGCTAATTAGCTCAATTGGAGCATTTCTAGCATGTTTGGTTGAAATTGGAAAATTACATTTTTCACTTTTGTCAGACAATTGCAATATTCTCACAATAAGCTAATTAGCTCAATTGGAGCATTTCTAGCATGTTTGGTTGAAATTGGAAATTTACATTTTTCAGTTTTGTCACACGTTTGTAATATTCTCACAATAAGCTAATTAGCTCAATTGGAGCATTTCTAGCATGTTTGGTTGAAATTGGAAATTTAAATTTTTCAGTGTTGTCAGACGTTTGTAATATTCTCACAATAAGCTAATTAGCTCAATTGGAGCATTTCTAGCATGTTTGGTTGAAATTGGAAATTTACATTTTTTACTTTTGTCAGACGTTTGTAATATTCTCCAATAAGCTAATTAGCTCAATTGGAGCATTTCTAGCATGTTTGGTTGAAATTGGAAATTTACATTTTTCACTTTTGTCAGACGTTTGTAATATTCTCACAATAAGCTAATTAGCTCAATTGGAGCATTTCTAGCATGTTAGGTTGAAATTGGAAGTTTACATTTTTAAGTTTTGTCAGACGTTTGTAATATTCTCACAATAAGCTAATTAGCTCAATTAGAGCATTTCTAGCATGTTTGGTTGAAATTTGAAATTTATTTTTATCATGTTTGTCAGACGTTTGTAATATTCTCACAATAAGCTAATTAGCTCAATTGGAGCATTTCTAGCATGTTTGGTTGAAATTGGAAATTTACATTTTTCGCTTTTGTCAGACGTTTGTAATATTCTCACAATAAGCTAATTAGCTCAATTGGAGCATTTCTAGCATGTTTGGTTGAAATTGGAATTTTACATTTTTCACTTTTGTCAGACAATTGCAATATTCTCACAATAAACTAATTAGCTCAATTGGAGCATTTCTAGCATGTTTGGTTGAAATTGGAAATTTACATTTTTCAGTTTTGTCAGACGTTTGTAATATTCTCACAATAAGCTAATTAGCTCAATTGGAGCATTTCTGGCATGTTTGGTTGAAATTGGAAAATTACATTTTTCAGTTTTGTCAGACGTTTGTAATATTCTCACAATAAGCTAATTAGCTCAATTGGAGCATTTCTAGCATGCTTGGTTGAAATTGGAAAATTACATTTTTCAGTTTTGTCAGACGTTTGTAATATTCTCAAATTAAGCTAATTAGCTCAATTGGAGCATTTCTAGCATGTTTGGTTGAAATTGGAAATTTACATTTTTCACTTTTGTCAGGCAATTGCAATATTCTCACAATAAGCTAATTAGCTCAATTGGAGCATTTCTAGCATGTTTGGTTGAAATTGGAAATTTACATTTTTCAGTTTTGTCAGACGTTTGTAATATTCTCACAATAAGCTAATTAGCTCAATTGGAGCATTTCTAGCATGTTTGGTTGAAATTGGAAATTTACATTTTTCAGTTTTGTCAGACGTTTGTAAAATTCCTACAGTAGGCTTATTTGCGCAATTTGAGCATTTCTAGCACGTTTGGTTGAAATTTGAAATTTACATTTTTCAGTTTTGTCAGACGTTTGGAATATTCTCACAATAAGCTAATTAGCTCAATTAGAGCATTTCTAGCATGTTTGGTTGAAATTGGAATTTTATATTTATCATGTTTGTCAGACGTTTGTAATATTCTCACAATAAGCTAATTAGCTCAATTGGAGCATTTCTAGCATGTTTGGTTGAAATTGGAAATTTACATTTTTCACTTTTGTCAGACGTTTGTAATATTCTCACAATAAGCTAATTAGCTCAATTGGAGCATTTCTAGCATGTTTGGTTGAAATTGGAAATTTACATTTTTCACTTTTGTCAGACAATTGCAATATTCTCACAATAAGCTAATTAGCTCAATTGGAGCATTTCTAGCATGTTTGGTTGAAATTGGAAATTTGAATTTTCCAGTGTTGTCAGACGTTTGTAATATTCTCACAATAAGCTAATTAGCTCAATTGGAGCATTTCTAGCATGTTTGGTTGAAATTGGAAATTTACATTTTTCAGTTTTGTCAGACGTTTGTAATATTCTCACAATAAACTAATTAGCTCAATTAGAGCATTTCTAGCATGTTTGGTTGAAATTGGAAATTTACATTTATCATGTTTGTCAGACGTTTGTAATATTCTCACAATAAGCTAATTAGCTCAATTGGAGCATTTCTAGCATGTTTGGTTGAAATTGAAAATTTACATTTTTCAGTTTTGTCAGACAATTGTAATATTCTCACAATAAGCTAATTAGCTCAATTGGAGCATTTCTAGCATGTTTGGTTGAAATTGGAATTTCACTTTTTTCACTTTTGTCAGACGTTTGTAAAATTCTTACAGTAGGCTTATTTGCGCAATTTGAGCATTTCTAGCATGTTTGGTTGAAATTGGAAATTTACATTTTTCAGTTTTGTCAGACGTTTGTAAAATTCTTACAGTAGGCTTATTGGCGCAATTTGAGCAATTCTAGCATGTTTGGGTGAAATTGGAAATTTACATTTTTCAGTTTTGTCAGACGTTTGTAATTTTCTCACAATAAGCTAATTAGCTCAATTGGAGCATTTCTAGCATGTTTGGTTGAAATTGAAAATTTACATTTTTCAGTTTTGTCAGACGTTTGTAATATTCTCACAATAAGCTAATTAGCTCAATTGGAGCATTTCTAGCATGTTTGGTTGAAATTGGAATTTCACATTTTTCCCATTTGTCAGACGTTTGTAAAATTCTTACAGTAGGCTTATTTGCGCAATTTGAGCATTTCTAGCATGTGCTCAATTGGAGCATTTCTAGCATGTTTGGTTGAAATTGGAAATTTACATTTTTCAGTGTTGTCAGACGTTTGTAATATTCTCACAATAAGCTAATTAGCTCAATTGGAGCATTTCTAGCATGTTTATTTAAAAATGGAAATTTACATTTTTCACTTTTGTCAGACAATTGCAATATTTTCACAATAAGCTAATTAGCTCAATTGGAGCATTTCTAGCATGTTTGGTTGAAATTGGAAATTTACATTTTTCAGTTTTGTCAGACGTTTGTAAAATTCCTACAGTAGGCTTATTTGCGCAATTTGAGCATTTCTAGCATGTTTGGTTGAAATTGGAAATTTACATTTTTCAGTGTTGTCAGACGTTTGTAATATTCCCACAATAAGCTAATTAGCTCAATTGGAGCATTTCTAACATGTTTAGTTGAAATTGGAAATTTACATTTTTCAGTTTTGTCAGACGTTTGTAATATTCTCAGAATAAGTTAATTAGCTCAATTGGAGCATTTCTAGCATGTTTGGTTGAAATTGGAAATTTACATTTTTCACTTTTGTCAGACAATTGCAATATTCTCACAATAAGCTAATTAGCTCAATTGGAGCATTTCTAACATGTTTGGTTGAAATTGGAAATTTACATTTTTCACTTTAGTCAGACGTTTGTAATATTCTCACAATAAGCTAATTAGCTCAATTGGAGCATTTCTAACATGTTTGGTTGAAATTGGAAATTTACACTTTTCACTTTTGTCAGACAATTGCAATATTCTCACAATAAGCTAATTAGCTCAATTGGAGCATTTCTAGCATGTTTGGTTGAAATATGAAATTTACATTTTTCACTTTTGTCAGACAATTGCAATATTCTCACAATAAGCTAATTAGCTCAATTTGAGCATTTCTAGCATGTTTGGTTGAAATTGGAAATTTACATTTTTCAGTTTTGTCAGACGTTTGTAAAATTCTTACAGTAGGCTTATTTGCGCAATTTGAGCATTTCTAGCATGTTTGGTTGAAATTGGAAATTTACATTTTTCAGTTTTGTCAGACGTTTGTAAAATTCTTACAGTAGGCTTATTGGCGCAATTTGAGCAATTCTAGCATGTTTGGTTGAAATTGGAAATTTACACTTTTCACTTTTGTCAGACAATTGCAATATTCTCACAATAAGCTAATTAGCTCAATTGGAGCATTTCTGGCATGTTTGGTTGAAATTGGAAATTTACATTTTTCACTTTTGTCAGACAATTGCAATATTCTCACAATAAGCTAACTAGCTCAATTTGAGCATTTCTAGCATGTTTGGTTGAAATTGGAAATTTACATTTTTCAGTTTTGTCAGTCGTTTGCAATATTCTCACAATAAGCTAATTAGCTCAATTAGAGCATTTCTAGCATGTTTGGTTGAAATTGGAAATTTACACTTTTCACTTTTGTCAGACAATTGCAATATTCTCACAATAAGCTAATTAGCTCAATTGGAGCATTTCTAGCATGTTTGGTTGAAATTGGAAATTTACATTTTTCACTTTTGTCAGACAATTGCAATATTCTCACAATAAGCTAATTAGCTCAATTGGAGCATTTCTAACATGTTTGGTTGAAATTGGAAATTTACATTTTTCACTTTAGTCAGACGTTTGTAATATTCTCACAATAAGCTAATTAGCTCAATTGGAGCATTTCTAGCATGTTTGGTTGAAATTGGAAATTTACATTTTTCACTTTTGTCAGACAATTGCAATATTCTCACAATAAGCTAATTAGCTCAATTTGAGCATTTCTAGCATGTTTGGTTGAAATTGGAAATTTACATTTTTCAGTTTTGTCAGTCGTTTGCAATATTCTCACAATAAGCTAATTAGCTCAATTAGAGCATTTCTAGCATGTTTGGTTGAAATTGGAAATTTACTTTTATCATGTTTGTCAGACGTTTGTAATATTCTCACAATAAGCTAATTAGCTCAATTGGAGCATTTCTAGCATGTTTGGTTGAAATTGGAAATTTACATTTTTCACTTTTGTCAGACGTTTGTAATATTCTCACAATAAGCTAATTAGCTCAATTGGAGCATTTCTAGCATGTTTGGTTGAAATTGGAAATTTACATTTTTCAGTTTTGTCAGACGTTTGTAATATTTTCACAATAAGCTAATTAGCTCAATTGGAGCATTTCTAGCATGTTTGGTTGAAATTGGAATATTACATTTTTCACTTTTGTCAGACGTTTGTAATATTCTCACAATAAGCTAATTAGCTCAATTGGAGCATTTCTAGCATGTTTGGTTGAAATTGGAAATTTACATTTTTTACTTTTGTCAGACAATTGCAATATTCTCACAATAAGCTAATTAGCTCAATTGGAGCATTTCTAGCATGTTTGGTTGAAATTGGAAATTTACATTTTTCACTTTTGTCAGACGTTTGTAATATTCTCACAATAAGCTAATTAGCTCAATTAGAGCATTTCTAGCATGTTTGGTTGAAATTGGAAATTTACATTTTTCAGTGTTGTCAGACGTTTGTAATATTCTCACAATAAACTAATTAGTTCACTTGGAGCATTTCTAGCATGTTTGGTTGAAATTGGAAATTTACATTTTTCACTTTTGTCAGACGTTTGTAATATTCTCACAATAAGCTAATTAGCTCAATTGGAGCATTTCTAGCATGTTTGGTTGAAATTGGAAATTTACATTTTTCAGTTTTGTCAGACGTTTGTAATATTTTCACAATAAGCTAATTAGCTCAATTGGAGCATTTCTAGCATGTTTGGTTGAAATTGGAATATTACATTTTTCACTTTTGTCAGACGTTTGTAATATTCTCACAATAAGCTAATTAGCTCAATTGGAGCATTTCTAGCATGTTTGGTTGAAATTGGAAATTTACATTTTTCAGTGTTGTCAGACAATTGCAATATTCTCACAATAAGCTAATTAGCTCAATTGGAGCATTTTTAGCATGTTTGGTTGAAATTGGAAATTTACATTTTTAAGTGTTGTCAGACGTTTGTAATATTCTCACAATAAGCTAATTAGCTCAATTGGAGCATTTCTAGCATGTTTGGTTAAAAATGGAAATTTACATTTTTCACTTTTGTCAGACAATTGCAATATTCTCACAATAAGCTAATTAGCTCAATTGGAGCATTTCTAGCATGTTTGGTTGAAATTAGAAATTTACATTTTTCACTTTTGTCAGACGTTTGTAATATTCTCACAATAAGCTAATTAGCTCAATTGGAGCATTTCTAGCATGTTTGGTTGAAATTGGAAAATTACATTTTTCAGTTTTGTCAGACGTTTTTAATATTCTCACAATAAGCTAATTAGCTCAATTGGAGCATTTCTAGCATGTTTGGTTGAAATTGGAAATTTACATTTTTAACTTTTGTCAAACAATTGCAATATTCTCACAATAAGCTAACTAGCTCAATTGGAGCATTTCTAGCATGTTTGGTTGAAAATGGAAATTTACATTTTTCAGTTTTGTCAGACGTTTGTAATATTCTCACAATAAGCTAATTAGCTCAATTGGAGCATTTCTAGCATGTTTGGTTGAAATTGGAAATTTACATTTTTCACTTTTGTCAGACGTTTGTAAAATTCCTACAGTAGGCTTATTTGCGCAATTTGAGCATTTCTAGCATGTTTGGTTGAAATTGGAAATTTACATTTTTCAGTGTTGTCAGACGTTTGTAATATTCCCACAATAAGCTAATTAGCTCAATTGGAGCATTTCTAACATGTTTGGTTGAAATTGGAAATTTACATTTTTCAGTTTTGTCAGACGTTTGCAATATTCTCACAATAAGCTAATTAGCTAAATTAGAGCATTTCTAGCATGTTTGGTTGAAATTGGAAATTTACATTTTTCACTTTTGTCAGACGTTTGTAATATTCTCACAATGCTGATTAGCTCAATTGGAGCATTTCTAGCATGTTTGGTTGAAATTGGAAATTTACATTTTTCAGTTTTGTCACACGTTTGTAATATTCTCACAATAAGCTAATTAGCTCAATTGGAGCATTTCTAGCATGTTTGGTTGAAATTGGAAATTTAAATTTTTCAGTGTTGTCAGACGTTTGTAATATTCTCACAGTAAGCTAATTAGCTCAATTGGAGCATTTCTAGCATGTTTGGTTGAAATTGGAAATTTACACTTTTCACTTTTGTCAGACAATTGCAATATTCTCACAATAAGCTAATTAGCTCAATTGGAGCATTTCTAGCATGTTTGGTTGAAATTGGAAATTTACATTTTTCACTTTTGTCAGACAATTGCAATATTCTCACAATAAGCTAATTAGCTCAATTGGAGCATTTCTAACATGTTTGGTTGAAATTGGAAATTTACATTTTTCACTTTAGTCAGACGTTTGTAATATTCTCACAATAAGCTAATTAGCTCAATTGGAGCATTTCTAGCATGTTTGGTTGAAATTGGAAATTTACATTTTTCACTTTTGTCAGACAATTGCAATATTCTCACAATAAGCTAATTAGCTCAATTTGAGCATTTCTAGCATGTTTGGTTGAAATTGGAAATTTACATTTTTCAGTTTTGTCAGTCGTTTGCAATATTCTCACAATAAGCTAATTAGCTCAATTAGAGCATTTCTAGCATGTTTGGTTGAAATTGGAAATTTACTTTTATCATGTTTGTCAGACGTTTGTAATATTCTCACAATAAGCTAATTAGCTCAATTGGAGCATTTCTAGCATGTTTGGTTGAAATTGGAAATTTACATTTTTCACTTTTGTCAGACGTTTGTAATATTCTCACAATAAGCTAATTAGCTCAATTGGAGCATTTCTAGCATGTTTGGTTGAAATTGGAAATTTACATTTTTCAGTTTTGTCAGACGTTTGTAATATTTTCACAATAAGCTAATTAGCTCAATTGGAGCATTTCTAGCATGTTTGGTTGAAATTGGAATATTACATTTTTCACTTTTGTCAGACGTTTGTAATATTCTCACAATAAGCTAATTAGCTCAATTGGAGCATTTCTAGCATGTTTGGTTGAAATTGGAAATTTACATTTTTTACTTTTGTCAGACAATTGCAATATTCTCACAATAAGCTAATTAGCTCAATTGGAGCATTTCTAGCATGTTTGGTTGAAATTGGAAATTTACATTTTTCACTTTTGTCAGACGTTTGTAATATTCTCACAATAAGCTAATTAGCTCAATTAGAGCATTTCTAGCATGTTTGGTTGAAATTGGAAATTTACATTTTTCAGTGTTGTCAGACGTTTGTAATATTCTCACAATAAACTAATTAGTTCACTTGGAGCATTTCTAGCATGTTTGGTTGAAATTGGAAATTTACATTTTTCACTTTTGTCAGACGTTTGTAATATTCTCACAATAAGCTAATTAGCTCAATTGGAGCATTTCTAGCATGTTTGGTTGAAATTGGAAATTTACATTTTTCAGTTTTGTCAGACGTTTGTAATATTTTCACAATAAGCTAATTAGCTCAATTGGAGCATTTCTAGCATGTTTGGTTGAAATTGGAATATTACATTTTTCACTTTTGTCAGACGTTTGTAATATTCTCACAATAAGCTAATTAGCTCAATTGGAGCATTTCTAGCATGTTTGGTTGAAATTGGAAATTTACATTTTTCAGTGTTGTCAGACAATTGCAATATTCTCACAATAAGCTAATTAGCTCAATTGGAGCATTTTTAGCATGTTTGGTTGAAATTGGAAATTTACATTTTTAAGTGTTGTCAGACGTTTGTAATATTCTCACAATAAGCTAATTAGCTCAATTGGAGCATTTCTAGCATGTTTGGTTAAAAATGGAAATTTACATTTTTCACTTTTGTCAGACAATTGCAATATTCTCACAATAAGCTAATTAGCTCAATTGGAGCATTTCTAGCATGTTTGGTTGAAATTAGAAATTTACATTTTTCACTTTTGTCAGACGTTTGTAATATTCTCACAATAAGCTAATTAGCTCAATTGGAGCATTTCTAGCATGTTTGGTTGAAATTGGAAAATTACATTTTTCAGTTTTGTCAGACGTTTTTAATATTCTCACAATAAGCTAATTAGCTCAATTGGAGCATTTCTAGCATGTTTGGTTGAAATTGGAAATTTACATTTTTAACTTTTGTCAAACAATTGCAATATTCTCACAATAAGCTAACTAGCTCAATTGGAGCATTTCTAGCATGTTTGGTTGAAAATGGAAATTTACATTTTTCAGTTTTGTCAGACGTTTGTAATATTCTCACAATAAGCTAATTAGCTCAATTGGAGCATTTCTAGCATGTTTGGTTGAAATTGGAAATTTACATTTTTCACTTTTGTCAGACAATTGCAATATTCTCACAATAAGCTAATTAGCTCAATTGGAGCATTTCTAACATGTTTGGTTGAAATTGGAAATTTACATTTTTCACTTTAGTCAGACGTTTGTAATATTCTCACAATAAGCTAATTAGCTCAATTGGAGCATTTCTAGCATGTTTGGTTGAAATTGGAAATTTACATTTTTCACTTTTGTCAGACAATTGCAATATTCTCACAATAAGCTAATTAGCTCAATTTGAGCATTTCTAGCATGTTTGGTTGAAATTGGAAATTTACATTTTTCAGTTTTGTCAGTCGTTTGCAATATTCTCACAATAAGCTAATTAGCTCAATTAGAGCATTTCTAGCATGTTTGGTTGAAATTGGAAATTTACTTTTATCATGTTTGTCAGACGTTTGTAATATTCTCACAATAAGCTAATTAGCTCAATTGGAGCATTTCTAGCATGTTTGGTTGAAATTGGAAATTTACATTTTTCACTTTTGTCAGACGTTTGTAATATTCTCACAATAAGCTAATTAGCTCAATTGGAGCATTTCTAGCATGTTTGGTTGAAATTGGAAATTTACATTTTTCAGTTTTGTCAGACGTTTGTAATATTTTCACAATAAGCTAATTAGCTCAATTGGAGCATTTCTAGC
The DNA here is from genome assembly GCF_963576615.1 of Watersipora subatra. Lineage (NCBI taxonomy): Eukaryota > Metazoa > Bryozoa > Gymnolaemata > Cheilostomatida > Watersiporidae > Watersipora > Watersipora subatra. Next base: position 35,813 of record NW_027045440.1, read on the forward strand.
ATGTTTGGTTGAAATTGGAATATTACATTTTTCACTTTTGTCAGACGTTTGTAATATTCTCACAATAAGCTAATTAGCTCAATTGGAGCATTTCTAGCATGTTTGGTTGAAATTGGAAATTTACATTTTTTACTTTTGTCAGACAATTGCAATATTCTCACAATAAGCTAATTAGCTCAATTGGAGCATTTCTAGCATGTTTGGTTGAAATTGGAAATTTACATTTTTCACTTTTGTCAGACGTTTGTAATATTCTCACAATAAGCTAATTAGCTCAATTAGAGCATTTCTAGCATGTTTGGTTGAAATTGGAAATTTACATTTTTCAGTGTTGTCAGACGTTTGTAATATTCTCACAATAAACTAATTAGTTCACTTGGAGCATTTCTAGCATGTTTGGTTGAAATTGGAAATTTACATTTTTCACTTTTGTCAGACGTTTGTAATATTCTCACAATAAGCTAATTAGCTCAATTGGAGCATTTCTAGCATGTTTGGTTGAAATTGGAAATTTACATTTTTCAGTTTTGTCAGACGTTTGTAATATTTTCACAATAAGCTAATTAGCTCAATTGGAGCATTTCTAGCATGTTTGGTTGAAATTGGAATATTACATTTTTCACTTTTGTCAGACGTTTGTAATATTCTCACAATAAGCTAATTAGCTCAATTGGAGCATTTCTAGCATGTTTGGTTGAAATTGGAAATTTACATTTTTCAGTGTTGTCAGACAATTGCAATATTCTCACAATAAGCTAATTAGCTCAATTGGAGCATTTTTAGCATGTTTGGTTGAAATTGGAAATTTACATTTTTAAGTGTTGTCAGACGTTTGTAATATTCTCACAATAAGCTAATTAGCTCAATTGGAGCATTTCTAGCATGTTTGGTTGAAATTGGAAATTTACATTTTTAACTTTTGTCAAACAATTGCAATATTCTCACAATAAGCTAACTAGCTCAATTGGAGCATTTCTAGCATGTTTGGTTGAAAATGGAAATTTACATTTTTCAGTTTTGTCAGACGTTTGTAATATTCTCACAATAAGCTAATTAGCTCAATTGGAGCATTTCTAGCATGTTTGGTTGAAATTGGAAATTTACATTTTTCACTTTTGTCAGACGTTTGTAAAATTCCTACAGTAGGCTTATTTGCGCAATTTGAGCATTTCTAGCATGTTTGGTTGAAATTGGAAATTTACATTTTTCAGTGTTGTCAGACGTTTGTAATATTCCCACAATAAGCTAATTAGCTCAATTGGAGCATTTCTAACATGTTTGGTTGAAATTGGAAATTTACATTTTTCAGTTTTGTCAGACGTTTGCAATATTCTCACAATAAGCTAATTAGCTAAATTAGAGCATTTCTAGCATGTTTGGTTGAAATTGGAAATTTACATTTTTCACTTTTGTCAGACGTTTGTAATATTCTCACAATGCTGATTAGCTCAATTGGAGCATTTCTAGCATGTTTGGTTGAAATTGGAAATTTACATTTTTCAGTTTTGTCACACGTTTGTAATATTCTCACAATAAGCTAATTAGCTCAATTGGAGCATTTCTAGCATGTTTGGTTGAAATTGGAAATTTAAATTTTTCAGTGTTGTCAGACGTTTGTAATATTCTCACAATAAGCTAATTAGCTCAATTGGAGCATTTCTAGCATGTTTGGTTGAAATTGGAAATTTACATTTTTCACTTTTGTCAGACGTTTGTAATATTCTCACAATAAGCTAATTAGCTCAATTAGAGCATTTCTAGCATGTTTAGTTGAAATTGGAAATTCACATTTTTCATGTTTGTCAGATGTTTGTAATATTTTCACAATAAGCTAATTAGCTCAATTGGAGCATTTCTAGCATGTTTGGTTGAAATTGGAAATTTACATTTTTCAGTGTTGTCAGACATTTGTAATATTCTCACAATAAGCTAATTAGCTCAATTGGAGCATTTCTAGCATGTTTGGTTGAAATTGGAAATTTACATTTTTCAGTTTTGTCAGATGTTTGTAATATTCTCACAATAAGCTAATTAGCTCAATTGGAGCATTTCTAGCATGTTTGGTTGAAATTGGAAAATTAAATTTTTCAGTTTTGTCAGACGTTTGTAATATTCTCACAATAAGCTAATTAGCTCAATCGGAGCATTTCTAGCATGTTTGGTTGAAATTGGAAATTTACATTTTTCAGTTTTGTCAGACGTTTGTAATATTCTCACAATAAGCTAATTAGCTCAATTAGAGCATTTCTAGCATGTTTAGTTGAAATTGGAAATTTACATTTATCATGTTTGTCAGACGTTTGTAATATTTTCACAATAAGCTAATTAGCTCAATTGGAGCATTTCTAGCATGTTTGGTTGAAATTGTAAATTTACATTTTTCAGTGTTGTCAGACGTTTGTAATATTCTCACAATAAGCTAATTAGCTCAATTGGAGCATTTCTAGCATGTTTGGTTGAAATTGGAAATTTACATTTTTCAGTTTTGTCAGACGTTTGTAATATTCTCACAATAAGCTAATTAGCTCAATTGGAGCATTTCTAGCATGTTTGGTTGAAATTGGAAAATTAAATTTTTCAGTGTTGTCAGACGTTTGTAATATTCTCACAATAAGCTAATTAGCTCAATCGGAGCATTTCTAGCATGTTTGGTTGAAATTGGAAATTTACATTTTTCAGTTTTGTCAGACGTTTGTAATATTCTCACAATAAGCTAATTAGCTCAATTAGAGCATTTCTAGCATGTTTAGTTGAAATTGGAAATTTACATTTATCATGTTTGTCAGACGTTTGTAATATTTTCACAATAAGCTAATTAGCTCAATTGGAGCATTTCTAGCATGTTTGGTTGAAATTGGAAATTTACATTTTTCAGTGTTGTCAGACGTTTGTAATATTCTCACAATAAGCTAATTAGCTCAATTGGAGCATTTCTAGCATGTTTGGTTGAAATTGGAAATTTACATTTTTCAGTTTTGTCAGACGTTTGTAATATTCTCACAATAAGCTAATTAGCTCAATTGGAGCATTTCTAGCATGTTTGGTTGAAATTGGAATTTCACATTTTTCACTTTTGTCAGACGTTTGTAAAATTCTTACAGTAGGCTTATTTGCGCAATTTGAGCATTTCTAGCATGTTTGGTTGAAATTGGAAATTTACATTTTTCAGTTTTGTCAGACGTTTGTAAAATTCTTACAGTAGGCTTATTTGCGCAAATTGAGCAATTCTAGCATGTTTGGTTGAAATTGGAAATTTACATTTTCCAATTTTTTCAGACGTTTGTAATATTCTCACAATAAGCTAATTAGCTCAATTGGAGCATTTCTAGCATGTTTGGTTGAAATTGGAAATTTACATTTTTCACTTTTGTCAGACAATTGCAATATTCTCACAATAAGCTAATTAGCTCAATTGGAGCATTTCTAGCATGTTTGGTTGAAATTGGAAATTTACATTTTTCAGTTTTGTCAGACGTTTGTAATATTTTCACAATAAGCTAATTAGCTCAATTGGAGCATTTCTAGCATGTTTGGTTGAAATTGGAATATTACATTTTTCACTTTTGTCAGACGTTTGTAATATTCTCACAATAAGCTAATTAGCTCAATTGGAGCATTTCTAGGATGTTTGGTTGAAATTGGAAATTTACATTTTTCAGTGTTGTCAGACAATTGCAATATTCTCACAATAAGCTAATTAGCTCAATTGGAGCATTTCTAGCATGTTTGGTTGAAATTGGAAATTTACATTTTTAAGTGTTGTCAGACGTTTGTAATATTCTCACAATAAGCTAATTAGCTCAATTGGAGCATTTCTAGCATGTTTGGTTAAAAATGGAAATTTACATTTTTCACTTTTGTCAGACAATTGCAATATTCTCACAATAAGCTAATTAGCTCAATTGGAGCATTTCTAGCATGTTTGGTTGAAATTGGAAATTTACATTTTTCACTTTTGTCAGACGTTTGTAATATTCTCACAATAAGCTAATTAGCTCAATTGGAGCATTTCTAGCATGTTTGGTTGAAATTGGAAAATTACATTTTTCAGTTTTGTCAGACGTTTTTAATATTCTCACAATAAGCTAATTAGCTCAATTGGAGCATTTCTAGCATGTTTGGTTGAAATTGGAAATTTACATTTTTAACTTTTGTCAAACAATTGCAATATTCTCACAATAAGCTAATTAGCTCAATTGGAGCATTTCTAGCATGTTTGGTTGAAAATGGAAATTTACATTTTTCAGTTTTGTCAGACGTTTGTAATATTCTCACAATAAGCTAATTAGCTCAATTGGAGCATTTCTAGCATGTTTGGTTGAAATTGGAAATTTACATTTTTTAGTTTTGTCAGACGTTTGCAATATTCTCACAATAAGCTAATTAGCTAAATTAGAGCATTTCTAGCATGTTTGGTTGAAATTGGAAATTTACATTTTTCACTTTTGTCAGACGTTTGTAATATTCTCACAATGCTGATTAGCTCAATTGGAGCATTTCTAGCATGTTTGGTTGAAATTGGAAATTTACATTTTTCAGTTTTGTCACACGTTTGTAATATTCTCACAATAAGCTAATTAGCTCAATTGGAGCATTTCTAGCATGTTTGGTTGAAATTGGAAATTTAAATTTTTCAGTGTTGTCAGACGTTTGTAATATTCTCACAATAAGCTAATTAGCTCAATTGGAGCATTTCTAGCATGTTTGGTTGAAATTGGAAATTTACATTTTTCACTTTTGTCAGACATTTGTAATATTCTCACAATAAGCTAATTAGCTCAATTAGAGCATTTCTAGCATGTTTAGTTGAAATTGGAAATTTACATTTATCATGTTTGTCAGACGTTTGTAATATTTTCACAATAAGCTAATTAGCTCAATTGGAGCATTTCTAGCATGTTTGGTTGAAATTGGAAATTTACATTTTTCAGTGTTGTCAGACGTTTGTAATATTCTCACAATAAGCTAATTAGCTCAATTGGAGCATTTCTAGCATGTTTGGTTGAAATTGGAAATTTACATTTTTCAGTTTTGTCAGACGTTTGTAATATTCTCACAATAAGCTAATTAGCTCAATTGGAGCATTTCTAGCATGTTTGGTTGAAATTGGAAAATTAAATTTTTCAGTGTTGTCAGACGTTTGTAATATTCTCACAATAAGCTAATTAGCTCAATTGGAGCATTTCTAGCATGTTTGGTTGAAATTGGAAATTTACATTTTTCAGTTTTGTCAGACGTTTGTAATATTCTCACAATAAGCTAATTAGCTCAATTAGAGCATTTCTAGCATGTTTAGTTGAAATTGGAAATTTACATTTATCATGTTTGTCAGACGTTTGTAATATTTTCACAATAAGCTAATTAGCTCAATTGGAGCATTTCTAGCATGTTTGGTTGAAATTGGAAATTTACATTTTTCAGTGTTGTCAGACGTTTGTAATATTCTCACAATAAGCTAATTAGCTCAATTGGAGCATTTCTAGCATGTTTGGTTGAAATTGGAAATTTACATTTTTCAGTTTTTTCAGACGTTTGTAATATTCTCACAATAAGCTAATTAGCTCAATTGGAGCATTTCTAGCATGTTTGGTTGAAATTGGAAATTTACATTTTTCAGTTTTGTCAGACGTTTGTAATATTCTCACAATAAGCTAATTAGCTCAATTAGAGCATTTCTAGCATGTTTAGTTGAAATTGGAAATTTACATTTATCATGTTTGTCAGACGTTTGTAATATTTTCACAATAAGCTAATTAGCTCAATTGGAGCATTTCTAGCATGTTTGGTTGAAATTGGAAATTTACATTTTTCAGTGTTGTCAGACGTTTGTAATATTCTCACAATAAGCTAATTAGCTCAATTGGAGCATTTCTAGCATGTTTGGTTGAAATTGGAAATTTACATTTTTCAGTTTTGTCAGACGTTTGTAATATTCTCACAATAAGCTAATTAGCTCAATTGGAGCATTTCTAGCATGTTTGGTTGAAATTGGAATTTCACATTTTTCACTTTTGTCAGACGTTTGTAAAATTCTTACAGTAGGCTTATTTGCGCAATTTGAGCATTTCTAGCATGTTTGGTTGAAATTGGAAATTTACATTTTTCAGTTTTGTCAGACGTTTGTAAAATTCTTACAGTAGGCTTATTTGCGCAAATTGAGCAATTCTAGCATGTTTGGTTGAAATTGGAAATTTACATTTTCCAATTTTTTCAGACGTTTGTAATATTCTCACAATAAGCTAATTAGCTCAATTGGAGCATTTCTAGCATGTTTGGTTGAAATTGGAAATTTACATTTTTCACTTTTGTCAGACAATTGCAATATTCTCACAATAAGCTAATTAGCTCAATTGGAGCATTTCTAGCATGTTTGGTTGAAATTGGAAATTTACATTTTTCAGTTTTGTCAGACGTTTGTAATATTTTCACAATAAGCTAATTAGCTCAATTGGAGCATTTCTAGCATGTTTGGTTGAAATTGGAATATTACATTTTTCACTTTTGTCAGACGTTTGTAATATTCTCACAATAAGCTAATTAGCTCAATTGGAGCATTTCTAGCATGTTTGGTTGAAATTGGAAATTTACATTTTTCAGTGTTGTCAGACAATTGCAATATTCTCACAATAAGCTAATTAGCTCAATTGGAGCATTTCTAGCATGTTTGGTTGAAATTGGAAATTTACATTTTTAAGTGTTGTCAGACGTTTGTAATATTCTCACAATAAGCTAATTAGCTCAATTGGAGCATTTCTAGCATGTTTGGTTAAAAATGGAAATTTACATTTTTCACTTTTGTCAGACAATTGCAATATTCTCACAATAAGCTAATTAGCTCAATTGGAGCATTTCTAGCATGTTTGGTTGAAATTGGAAATTTACATTTTTCACTTTTGTCAGACGTTTGTAATATTCTCACAATAAGCTAATTAGCTCAATTGGAGCATTTCTAGCATGTTTGGTTGAAATTGGAAAATTACATTTTTCAGTTTTGTCAGACGTTTTTAATATTCTCACAATAAGCTAATTAGCTCAATTGGAGCATTTCTAGCATGTTTGGTTGAAATTGGAAATTTACATTTTTAACTTTTGTCAAACAATTGCAATATTCTCACAATAAGCTAATTAGCTCAATTGGAGCATTTCTAGCATGTTTGGTTGAAAATGGAAATTTACATTTTTCAGTTTTGTCAGACGTTTGTAATATTCTCACAATAAGCTAATTAGCTCAATTGGAGCATTTCTAGCATGTTTGGTTGAAATTGGAAATTTACATTTTTTAGTTTTGTCAGACGTTTGCAATATTCTCACAATAAGCTAATTAGCTAAATTAGAGCATTTCTAGCATGTTTGGTTGAAATTGGAAATTTACATTTTTCACTTTTGTCAGACGTTTGTAATATTCTCACAATGCTGATTAGCTCAATTGGAGCATTTCTAGCATGTTTGGTTGAAATTGGAAATTTACATTTTTCAGTTTTGTCACACGTTTGTAATATTCTCACAATAAGCTAATTAGCTCAATTGGAGCATTTCTAGCATGTTTGGTTGAAATTGGAAATTTAAATTTTTCAGTGTTGTCAGACGTTTGTAATATTCTCACAATAAGCTAATTAGCTCAATTGGAGCATTTCTAGCATGTTTGGTTGAAATTGGAAATTTACATTTTTCACTTTTGTCAGACATTTGTAATATTCTCACAATAAGCTAATTAGCTCAATTAGAGCATTTCTAGCATGTTTAGTTGAAATTGGAAATTTACATTTATCATGTTTGTCAGACGTTTGTAATATTTTCACAATAAGCTAATTAGCTCAATTGGAGCATTTCTAGCATGTTTGGTTGAAATTGGAAATTTACATTTTTCAGTGTTGTCAGACGTTTGTAATATTCTCACAATAAGCTAATTAGCTCAATTGGAGCATTTCTAGCATGTTTGGTTGAAATTGGAAATTTACATTTTTCAGTTTTGTCAGACGTTTGTAATATTCTCACAATAAGCTAATTAGCTCAATTGGAGCATTTCTAGCATGTTTGGTTGAAATTGGAAAATTAAATTTTTCAGTGTTGTCAGACGTTTGTAATATTCTCACAATAAGCTAATTAGCTCAATTGGAGCATTTCTAGCATGTTTGGTTGAAATTGGAAATTTACATTTTTCAGTTTTGTCAGACGTTTGTAATATTCTCACAATAAGCTAATTAGCTCAATTAGAGCATTTCTAGCATGTTTAGTTGAAATTGGAAATTTACATTTATCATGTTTGTCAGACGTTTGTAATATTTTCACAATAAGCTAATTAGCTCAATTGGAGCATTTCTAGCATGTTTGGTTGAAATTGGAAATTTACATTTTTCAGTGTTGTCAGACGTTTGTAATATTCTCACAATAAGCTAATTAGCTCAATTGGAGCATTTCTAGCATGTTTGGTTGAAATTGGAAATTTACATTTTTCAGTTTTGTCAGACGTTTGTAATATTCTCACAATAAGCTAATTAGCTCAATTGGAGCATTTCTAGCATGTTTGGTTGAAATTGGAATTTCACATTTTTCACTTTTGTCAGACGTTTGTAAAAATCTTACAGTAGGCTTATTTGCGCAAATTGAGCAATTCTAGCATGTTTGGTTGAAATTGGAAATTTACATTTTTCAGTTTTGTCAGACGTTTGTAATATTTTCACAATAAGCTAATTAGCTCAATTGGAGCATTTCTAGCATGTTTGGTTGAAATTGGAAATTTACATTTTTCAGTTTTGTCAGACGTTTGTAATATTCTCACAATAAGCTAATTAGCTCAATTGGAGCATTTCTAGCATGTTTGGTTGAAATTGGAATTTCACATTTTTCACTTTTGTCAGACGTTTGTAAAATTCTTACAGTAGGCTTATTTGCGCAAATTGAGCAATTCTAGCATGTTTGGTTGAAATTGGAAATTTACATTTTTCAGTTTTGTCAGACGTTTGCGATATTCTCACAATAAGCTAATTAGCTCAATTAGAGCATTTCTAGCATGTTTGGTTGAAATTGGAAATTTACATTTTTCACTTTTGTCAGACGTTTGTAATATTCTCACAATAAGCTAATTAGCTCAATTGGAGCATTTCTAGCATGTTTGGTTGAAATTGGAAATTTACATTTTTCAGTTTTCTCAGACGTTTGTAATATTCTCACAATAAGCTAATTAGCTCAATTAGAATATTTCTAGCATGTTTGGTTGAAATTGGAAATTTACATTTATCATGTTTGTCAGACGTTTGTAATATTTTCACAATAAGCTAATTAGCTCAATTGGAGCATTTCTATCATGTTTGGTTGAAATTAAAAATTTACATTTTTCAGTTTTGTCAGACGTTTGTAATATTCTCACAATAAGCTAATTAGCTCAATTGGAGCATTTCTAGCATGTTTGGTTGAAATTGGAAATTTACATTTTTCAGTTTTGTCAGACGTTTGTAATATTTTCACAATAAGCTAATTAGCTCAATTGGAGCATTTCTAGCATGTTTGGTTGAAATTGGAATATTACATTTTTCACTTTTGTCAGACGTTTGTAATATTCTCACAATAAGCTAATTAGCTCAATTGGAGCATTTCTAGCATGTTTGGTTGAAATTGGAATTTCCCATTTTTCACTTTTGTCAGACGTTTGTAAAATTCTTACAGTAGGCTTATTTGCGCAATTTGAGCATTTCTAGCATGTTTGGTTGAAATTGGAAATTTACATTTTTCAGTTTTGTCAGACGTTTGTAATATTCTCACAATAAGCTAATTAGCTCAATTGGAGCATTTCTAGCATGTTTGGTTGAAATTGGAAATTTACATTTTTCAGTTTTGTCAGACGTTTGTAATATTCTCACAATAAGCTAATTAGCTCAATTGGAGCATTTCTAGCATGTTTGGTTGAAATTGGAATTTCACATTTTTCACTTTTGTCAGACGTTTGTAAAATTCTTACAGTAGGCTTATTTGCGCAAATTGAGCAATTCTAGCATGTTTGGTTGAAATTGGAAATTTACATTTTTCAGTTTTGTCAGACGTTTGCGATATTCTCACAATAAGCTAATTAGCTCAATTAGAGCATTTCTAGCATGTTTGGTTGAAATTGGAAATTTACATTTTTCACTTTTGTCAGACGTTTGTAATATTCTCACAATAAGCTAATTAGCTCAATTGGAGCATTTCTAGCATGTTTGGTTGAAATTGGAAATTTACATTTTTCAGTTTTGTCAGACGTTTGTAATATTCTCACAATAAGCTAATTAGCTCAATTAGAATATTTCTAGCATGTTTGGTTGAAATTGGAAATTTACATTTATCATGTTTGTCAGACGTTTGTAATATTTTCACAATAAGCTAATTAGCTCAATTGGAGCATTTCTATCATGTTTGGTTGAAATTAAAAATTTACATTTTTCAGTTTTGTCAGACGTTTGTAATATTCTCACAATAAGCTAATTAGCTCAATTGGAGCATTTCTAGCATGTTTGGTTGAAATTGGAAATTTACATTTTTCAGTTTTGTCAGACGTTTGTAATATTTTCACAATAAGCTAATTAGCTCAATTGGAGCATTTCTAGCATGTTTGGTTGAAATTGGAATATTACATTTTTCACTTTTGTCAGACGTTTGTAATATTCTCACAATAAGCTAATTAGCTCATTTGGAGCATTTCTAGCATGTTTGGTTGAAATTGGAAATTTACATTTTTCAGTGTTGTCAGACGTTTGTAATATTCTCACAATAAGCTAATTAGCTCAATTGGAGCATTTCTAGCATGTTTGGTTGAAATTGAAAACTTACATTTTTCAGTTTTGTCAGACGTTTGTAATATTCTCACAATAGGCTAATTAGCTCAATTGGAGCATTTCTAGCATGTTTGGTTGAAATTGGAATTTCCCATTTTTCACTTTTGTCAGACGTTTGTAAAATTCTTACAGTAGGCTTATATGCGCAATTTGAGCATTTCTAGCATGTTTGGTTGAAATTGGAAATTTACATTTTTCAGTTTTGTCAGACGTTTGTAAAATTCTTACAGTAGGCTTATTTGCGCAAATTGAGCAATTCTAGCATGTTTGGTTGAAATTGGAAATTTACATTTTTCAGTTTTGTCAGACGTTTGTAATATTTTCACAATAAGCTAATTAGCTCAATTGGAGCATTTCTAGCATGTTTGGTTGAAATTGGAATATTACATTTTTCACTTTTGTCAGACGTTTGTAATATTCTCACAATAAGCTAATTAGCTCAATTGGAGCATTTCTAGCATGTTTGGTTGAAATTGGAAATTTACATTTTTCATTGTTGTCAGACGTTTGTAATATTCTCACAATAAGCTAATTAGCTCAATTGGAGCATTTCTAGCATGTTTGGTTGAAATTGAAAATTTACATTTTTCAGTTTTGTCAGACGTTTGTAATATTCTCACAATAAGCTAATTAGCTCAATTGGAGCATTTCTAGCATGTTTGGTTGAAATTGGAATTTCACATTTTTCACTTTTGTCAGACGTTTGTAAAATTCTTACAGTAGGCTTATTTGCGCAATTTGAGCATTTCTAGCATGTTTGGTTGAAATTGGAAATTTACATTTTTCAGTTTTGTCAGACGTTTGTAAAATTCTTACAGTAGGCTTATTTGCGCAAATTGAGCAATTCTAGCATGTTTGGTTGAAATTGGAAATTTACATTTTCCAATTTTTTCAGACGTTTGTAATATTCTCACAATAAGCTAATTAGCTCAATTGGAGCATTTCTAGCATGTTTGGTTGAAATTGGAAATTTACATTTTTTACTTTTGTCAGACAATTGCAATATTCTCACAATAAGCTAATTAGCTCAATTGGAGCATTTCTAGCATGTTTGGTTGAAATTGGAAATTTACATTTTTCACTTTTGTCAGACGTTTGTAATATTCTCACAATAAGCTAATTAGCTCAATTGGAGCATTTCTAGCATGTTTGGTTGAAATTGGAAATTTACATTTTTCAGTGTTGTCAGACGTTTGTAATATTCTCACAATAAACTAATTAGTTCAATTGGAGCATTTCTAGCATGTTTGGTTGAAATTGGAAATTTACATTTTTCACTTTTGTCAGACGTTTGTAATATTCTCACAATAAGCTAATTAGCTCAATTGGAGCATTTCTAGCATGTTTGGTTGAAATTGGAAATTTACATTTTTCAGTTTTGTCAGACGTTTGTAATATTTTCACAATAAGCTAATTAGCTCAATTGGAGCATTTCTAGCATGTTTGGTTGAAATTGGAATATTACATTTTTCACTTTTGTCAGACGTTTGTAATATTCTCACAATAAGCTAATTAGCTCAATTGGAGCATTTCTAGCATGTTTGGTTGAAATTGGAAATTTACATTTTTCAGTGTTGTCAGACAATTGCAATATTCTCACAATAAGCTAATTAGCTCAATTGGAGCATTTCTAGCATGTTTGGTTGAAATTGGAAATTTACATTTTTAAGTGTTGTCAGACGTTTGTAATATTCTCACAATAAGCTAATTAGCTCAATTGGAGCATTTCTAGCATGTTTGGTTAAAAATGGAAATTTACATTTTTCACTTTTGTCAGACAATTGCAATATTCTCACAATAAGCTAATTAGCTCAATTGGAGCATCTCTAGCATGTTTGGTTGAAATTGGAAATTTACATTTTTCACTTTTGTCAGACGTTTGTAATATTCTCACAATAAGCTAATTAGCTCAATTGGAGCATTTCTAGCATGTTTGGTTGAAATTGGAAAATTACATTTTTCAGTTTTGTCAGACGTTTTTAATATTCTCACAATAAGCTAATTAGCTCAATTGGAGCATTTCTAGCATGTTTGGTTGAAATTGGAAATTTACATTTTTAACTTTTGTCAAACAATTGCAATATTCTCACAATAAGCTAACTAGCTCAATTGGAGCATTTCTAGCATGTTTGGTTGAAAATGGAAATTTACATTTTTCAGTTTTGTCAGACGTTTGTAATATTCTTACAATAAGCTAATTAGCTCAATTGGAGCATTTCTAGCATGTTTGGTTGAAATTGGAAATTTACATTTTTCAGTTTTGTCAGACGTTTGTAAAATTCCTACAGTAGGCTTATTTGCGCAATTTGAGCATTTCTAGCATGTTTGGTTGAAATTGGAAATTTACATTTTTCAGTGTTGTCAGACGTTTGTAATATTCCCACAATAAGCTAATTAGCTCAATTGGAGCATTTCTAACATGTTTGGTTGAATTTGGAAATTTACATTTTTCAGTTTTGTCAGACGTTTGCAATATTCTCACAATAAGCTAATTAGCTAAATTAGAGCATTTCTAGCATGTTTGGTTGAAATTGGAAATTTACATTTTTCACTTTTGTCAGACGTTTGTAATATTCTCACAATAAGCTAATTAGCTCAATTGGAGCATTTCTAGCATGTTTGGTTGAAATTGGAAATTTACATTTTTCAGTTTTGTCACACGTTTGTAATATTCTCACAATAAGCTAATTAGCTCAATTGGAGCATTTCTAGCATGTTTGGTTGAAATTGGAAATTTAAATTTTTCAGTGTTGTCAGACGTTTGTAATATTCTCACAATAAGCTAATTAGCTCAATTGGAGCATTTCTAGCATGTTTGGTTGAAATTGGAAATTTACATTTTTCACTTTTGTCAGACGTTTGTAATATTCTCACAATAAGCTAATTAGCTCAATTAGAGCATTTCTAGCATGTTTAGTTGAAATTGGAAATTTACATTTATCATGTTTGTCAGATGTTTGTAATATTTTCACAATAAGCTAATTAGCTCAATTGGAGCATTTCTAGCATGTTTGGTTGAAATTGGAAATTTACATTTTTCAGTGTTGTCAGACGTTTGTAATATTCTCACAATAAGCTAATTAGCTCAATTGGAGCATTTCTAGCATGTTTGGTTGAAATTGGAAATTTACATTTTTCAGTTTTGTCAGACGTTTGTAATATTCTCACAATAAGCTAATTAGCTCAATTGGAGCATTTCTAGCATGTTTGGTTGAAATTGGAAAATTAAATTTTTCAGTGTTGTCAGACGTTTGTAATATTCTCACAATAAGCTAATTAGCTCAATCGGAGCATTTCTAGCATGTTTGGTTGAAATTGGAAATTTACATTTTTCAGTTTTGTCAGACGTTTGTAATATTCTCACAATAAGCTAATTAGCTCAATTAGAGCATTTCTAGCATGTTTAGTTGAAATTGGAAATTTACATTTATCATGTTTGTCAGACGTTTGTAATATTTTCACAATAAGCTAATTAGCTCAATTGGAGCATTTCTAGCATGTTTGGTTGAAATTGGAAATTTACATTTTTCAGTGTTGTCAGACGTTTGTAATATTCTCACAATAAGCTAATTAGCTCAATTGGAGCATTTCTAACATGTTTGGTTGAAATTGGAAATTTACATTTTTCAGTTTTGTCAGACGTTTGTAATATTCTCACAATAAGCTAATTAGCTCAATTGGAGCATTTCTAGCATGTTTGGTTGAAATTGGAAATTTACATTTTTCAGTTTTGTCACACGTTTGTAATATTCTCACAATAAGCTAATTAGCTCAATTGGAGCATTTCTAGCATGTTTGGTTGAAATTGGAAATTTAAATTTTTCAGTGTTGTCAGACGTTTGTAATATTCTCACAATAAGCTAATTAGCTCAATTGGAGCATTTCTAGCATGTTTGGTTGAAATTGGAAATTTACATTTTTCACTTTTGTCAGACGTTTGTAATATTCTCACAATAAGCTAATTAGCTCAATTAGAGCATTTCTAGCATGTTTAGTTGAAATTGGAAATTTACATTTATCATGTTTGTCAGATGTTTGTAATATTTTCACAATAAGCTAATTAGCTCAATTGGAGCATTTCTAGCATGTTTGGTTGAAATTGGAAATTTACATTTTTCAGTGTTGTCAGACGTTTGTAATATTCTCACAATAAGCTAATTAGCTCAATTGGAGCATTTCTAGCATGTTTGGTTGAAATTGGAAATTTACATTTTTCAGTTTTGTCAGACGTTTGTAATATTCTCACAATAAGCTAATTAGCTCAATTGGAGCATTTCTAGCATGTTTGGTTGAAATTGGAAAATTAAATTTTTCAGTGTTGTCAGACGTTTGTAATATTCTCACAATAAGCTAATTAGCTCAATCGGAGCATTTCTAGCATGTTTGGTTGAAATTGGAAATTTACATTTTTCAGTTTTGTCAGACGTTTGTAATATTCTCACAATAAGCTAATTAGCTCAATTAGAGCATTTCTAGCATGTTTAGTTGAAATTGGAAATTTACATTTATCATGTTTGTCAGACGTTTGTAATATTTTCACAATAAGCTAATTAGCTCAATTGGAGCATTTCTAGCATGTTTGGTTGAAATTGGAAATTTACATTTTTCAGTGTTGTCAGACGTTTGTAATATTCTCACAATAAGCTAATTAGCTCAATTGGAGCATTTCTAACATGTTTGGTTGAAATTGGAAATTTACATTTTTCAGTTTTGTCAGACGTTTGTAATATTCTCACAATAAGCTAATTAGCTCAATTGGAGCATTTCTAGCATGTTTGGTTGAAATTGGAATTTCACATTTTTCACTTTTGTCAGACGTTTGTAAAACTCTTACAGTAGGCTTATTTGCGCAATTTGAGCATTTCTAGCATGTTTGGTTGAAATTGGAAATTTACATTTTTCAGTTTTGTCAGACGTTTGTAAAATTCTTACAGTAGGCTTATTTGCGCAAATTGAGCAATTCTAGCATGTTTGGTTGAAATTGGAAATTTACATTTTCCAATTTTTTCAGACGTTTGTAATATTCTCACAATAAGCTAATTAGCTCAATTGGAGCATTTCTAGCATGTTTGGTTGACATTGGAAATTTACATTTTTCACTTTTGTCAGACAATTGCAATATTCTCACAATAAGCTAATTAGCTCAATTGGAGCATTTCTAGCATGTTTGGTTGAAATTGGAAATTTACATTTTTCAGTTTTGTCAGACGTTTGTAATATTTTCACAATAAGCTAATTAGCTCAATTGGAGCATTTCTAGCATGTTTGGTTGAAATTGGAATATTACATTTTTCACTTTTGTCAGACGTTTGTAATATTCTCACAATAAGCTAATTAGCTCAATTGGAGCATTTCTAGCATGTTTGGTTGAAATTGGAAATTTACATTTTTCAGTGTTGTCAGACAATTGCAATATTCTCACAATAAGCTAATTAGCTCAATTGGAGCATTTCTAGCATGTTTGGTTGAAATTGGAAATTTACATTTTTAAGTGTTGTCAGACGTTTGTAATATTCTCACAATAAGCTAATTAGCTCAATTGGAACATTTCTAGCATGTTTGGTTAAAAATGGAAATTTACATTTTTCACTTTTGTCAGACAATTGCAATATTCTCACAATAAGCTAATTAGCTCAATTGGAGCATTTCTAGCATGTTTGGTTGAAATTGGAAATTTACATTTTTCACTTTTGTCAGACGTTTGTAATATTCTCACAATAAGCTAATTAGCTCAATTGGAGCATTTCTAGCATGTTTGGTTGAAATTGGAATTTCACATTTTTCACTTTTGTCAGACGTTTGTAAAATTCTTACAGTAGGCTTATTTGCGCAATTTGAGCATTTCTAGCATGTTTGGTTGAAATTGGAAATTTACATTTTTCAGTTTTGTCAGACGTTTGTAAAATTCTTACAGTAGGCTTATTTGCGCAAATTGAGCAATTCTAGCATGTTTGGTTGAAATTGGAAATTTACATTTTCCAATTTTTTCAGACGTTTGTAATATTCTCACAATAAGCTAATTAGCTCAATTGGAGCATTTCTAGCATGTTTGGTTGAAATTGGAAATTTACATTTTTCACTTTTGTCAGACAATTGCAATATTCTCACAATAAGCTAATTAGCTCAATTGGAGCATTTCTAGCATGTTTGGTTGAAATTGGAAATTTACATTTTTCAGTTTTGTCAGACGTTTGTAATATTTTCACAATAAGCTAATTAGCTCAATTGGAGCATTTCTAGCATGTTTGGTTGAAATTGGAATATTACATTTTTCACTTTTGTCAGACGTTTGTAATATTCTCACAATAAGCTAATTAGCTCAATTGGAGCATTTCTAGCATGTTTGGTTGAAATTGGAAATTTACATTTTTCAGTGTTGTCAGACAATTGCAATATTCTCACAATAAGCTAATTAGCTCAATTGGAGCATTTCTAGCATGTTTGGTTGAAATTGGAAATTTACATTTTTAAGTGTTGTCAGACGTTTGTAATATTCTCACAATAAGCTAATTAGCTCAATTGGAGCATTTCTAGCATGTTTGGTTAAAAATGGAAATTTACATTTTTCACTTTTGTCAGACAATTGCAATATTCTCACAATAAGCTAATTAGCTCAATTGGAGCATTTCTAGCATGTTTGGTTGAAATTGGAAATTTACATTTTTCACTTTTGTCAGACGTTTGTAATATTCTCACAATAAGCTAATTAGCTCAATTGGAGCATTTCTAGCATGTTTGGTTGAAATTGGAAATTTACATTTTTCAGTGTTGTCAGACGTTTGTAATATTCTCACAATAAGCTAATTAGCTCAATTGGAGCATTTCTAACATGTTTGGTTGAAATTGGAAATTTACATTTTTCAGTTTTGTCAGACGTTTGTAATATTCTCACAATAAGCTAATTAGCTCAATTGGAGCATTTCTAGCATGTTTGGTTGAAATTGGAATTTCACATTTTTCACTTTTGTCAGACGTTTGTAAAATTCTTACAGTAGGCTTATTTGCGCAATTTGAGCATTTCTAGCATGTTTGGTTGAAATTGGAAATTTACATTTTTCAGTTTTGTCAGACGTTTGTAAAATTCTTACAGTAGGCTTATTTGCGCAAATTGAGCAATTCTAGCATGTTTGGTTGAAATTGGAAATTTACATTTTCCAATTTTTTCAGACGTTTGTAATATTCTCACAATAAGCTAATTAGCTCAATTGGAGCATTTCTAGCATGTTTGGTTGAAATTGGAAATTTACATTTTTCACTTTTGTCAGACAATTGCAATATTCTCACAATAAGCTAATTAGCTCAATTGGAGCATTTCTAGCATGTTTGGTTGAAATTGGAAATTTACATTTTTCAGTTTTGTCAGACGTTTGTAATATTTTCACAATAAGCTAATTAGCTCAATTGGAGCATTTCTAGCATGTTTGGTTGAAATTGGAATATTACATTTTTCACTTTTGTCAGACGTTTGTAATATTCTCACAATAAGCTAATTAGCTCAATTGGAGCATTTCTAGCATGTTTGGTTGAAATTGGAAATTTACATTTTTCAGTGTTGTCAGACAATTGCAATATTCTCACAATAAGCTAATTAGCTCAATTGGAGCATTTCTAGCATGTTTGGTTGAAATTGGAAATTTACATTTTTAAGTGTTGTCAGACGTTTGTAATATTCTCACAATAAGCTAATTAGCTCAATTGGAACATTTCTAGCATGTTTGGTTAAAAATGGAAATTTACATTTTTCACTTTTGTCAGACAATTGCAATATTCTCACAATAAGCTAATTAGCTCAATTGGAGCATTTCTAGCATGTTTGGTTGAAATTGGAAATTTACATTTTTCACTTTTGTCAGACGTTTGTAATATTCTCACAATAAGCTAATTAGCTCAATTGGAGCATTTCTAGCATGTTTGGTTGAAATTGGAATTTCACATTTTTCACTTTTGTCAGACGTTTGTAAAATTCTTACAGTAGGCTTATTTGCGCAATTTGAGCATTTCTAGCATGTTTGGTTGAAATTGGAAATTTACATTTTTCAGTTTTGTCAGACGTTTGTAAAATTCTTACAGTAGGCTTATTTGCGCAAATTGAGCAATTCTAGCATGTTTGGTTGAAATTGGAAATTTACATTTTCCAATTTTTTCAGACGTTTGTAATATTCTCACAATAAGCTAATTAGCTCAATTGGAGCATTTCTAGCATGTTTGGTTGAAATTGGAAATTTACATTTTTCACTTTTGTCAGACAATTGCAATATTCTCACAATAAGCTAATTAGCTCAATTGGAGCATTTCTAGCATGTTTGGTTGAAATTGGAAATTTACATTTTTCAGTTGTGTCAGACGTTTGTAATATTTTCACAATAAGCTAATTAGCTCAATTGGAGCATTTCTAGCATGTTTGGTTGAAATTGGAATATTACATTTTTCACTTTTGTCAGACGTTTGTAATATTCTCACAATAAGCTAATTAGCTCAATTGGAGCATTTCTAGCATGTTTGGTTGAAATTGGAAATTTACATTTTTCAGTGTTGTCAGACAATTGCAATATTCTCACAATAAGCTAATTAGCTCAATTGGAGCATTTCTAGCATGTTTGGTTGAAATTGGAAATTTACATTTTTAAGTGTTGTCAGACGTTTGTAATATTCTCACAATAAGCTAATTAGCTCAATTGGAGCATTTCTAGCATGTTTGGTTAAAAATGGAAATTTACATTTTTCACTTTTGTCAGACAATTGCAATATTCTCACAATAAGCTAATTAGCTCAATTGGAGCATTTCTAGCATGTTTGGTTGAAATTGGAAATTTACATTTTTCACTTTTGTCAGACGTTTGTAATATTCTCACAATAAGCTAATTAGCTCAATTGGAGCATTTCTAGCATGTTTGGTTGAAATTGGAAAATTACATTTTTCAGTTTTGTCAGACGTTTTTAATATTCTCACAATAAGCTAATTAGCTCAATTGGAGCATTTCTAGCATGTTTGGTTGAAATTGGAAATTTACATTTTTAACTTTTGTCAAACAATTGCAATATTCTCACAATAAGCTAATTAGCTCAATTGGAGCATTTCTAGCATGTTTGGTTGAAAATGGAAATTTACATTTTTCAGTTTTGTCAGACGTTTGTAATATTCTCACAATAAGCTAATTAGCTCAATTGGAGCATTTCTAGCATGTTTGGTTGAAATTGTAAATTTACATTTTTCAGTTTTGTCAGACGTTTGTAAAATTCCTACAGTAGGCTTATTTGCGCAATTTGAGCATTTCTAGCATGTTTGGTTGAAATTGGAAATTTACATTTTTCAGTGTTGTCAGACGTTTGTAATATTCTCACAATAAGCTAATTAGCTCAATTGGAGCATTTCTAGCATGTTTGGTTGAAATTGGAAATTTACATTTTTCAGTTTTGTCAGACGTTTGTAATATTCTCACAATAAGCTAATTAGCTCAATTGGAGCATTTCTAGCATGTTTGGTTGAAATTGGAATTTCACATTTTTCACTTTTGTCAGACGTTTGTAAAATTCTTACAGTAGGCTTATTTGCGCAAATTGAGCAATTCTAGCATGTTTGGTTGAAATTGGAAATTTACATTTTTCAGTTTTGTCAGACGTTTGTAATATTTTCACAATAAGCTAATTAGCTCAATTGGAGCATTTCTAGCATGTTTGGTTGAAATTGGAAATTTACATTTTTCAGTTTTGTCAGACGTTTGTAATATTCTCACAATAAGCTAATTAGCTCAATTGGAGCATTTCTAGCATGTTTGGTTGAAATTGGAATTTCACATTTTTCACTTTTGTCAGACGTTTGTAAAATTCTTACAGTAGGCTTATTTGCGCAAATTGAGCAATTCTAGCATGTTTGGTTGAAATTGGAAATTTACATTTTTCAGTTTTGTCAGACGTTTGCGATATTCTCACAATAAGCTAATTAGCTCAATTAGAGCATTTCTAGCATGTTTGGTTGAAATTGGAAATTTACATTTTTCACTTTTGTCAGACGTTTGTAATATTCTCACAATAAGCTAATTAGCTCAATTAGAATATTTCTAGCATGTTTGGTTGAAATTGGAAATTTACATTTATCATGTTTGTCAGACGTTTGTAATATTTTCACAATAAGCTAATTAGCTCAATTGGAGCATTTCTAGCATGTTTGGTTGAAATTGGAAATTTACATTTTTCAGTTTTGTCAGACGTTTGTAATATTCTCACAATAAGCTAATTAGCTCAATTGGAGCATTTCTAGCATGTTTGGTTGAAATTGGAAATTTACATTTTTCAGTTTTGTCAGACGTTTGTAATATTTTCACAATAAGCTAATTAGCTCAATTGGAGCATTTCTAGCATCTTTGGTTGAAATTGGAATATTACATTTTTCACTTTTGTCAGACGTTTGTAATATTCTCACAATAAGCTAATTAGCTCATTTGGAGCATTTCTAGCATGTTTGGTTGAAATTGGAAATTTACATTTTTCAGTGTTGTCAGACGTTTGTAATATTCTCACAATAAGCTAATTAGCTCAATTGGAGCATTTCTAGCATGTTTGGTTGAAATTGAAAACTTACATTTTCCAGTTTTGTCAGACGTTTGTAATATTCTCACAATAAGCTAATTAGCTCAATTGGAGCATTTCTAGCATGTTTGGTTGAAATTGGAATTTCCCATTTTTCACTTTTGTCAGACGTTTGTAAAATTCTTACAGTAGGCTTATTTGCGCAATTTGAGCATTTCTAGCATGTTTGGTTGAAATTGGAAATTTACATTTTTCAGTTTTGTCAGACGTTTGTAATATTCTCACAATAAGCTAATTAGCTCAATTGGAGCATTTCTAGCATGTTTGGTTGAAATTGGAAATTTACATTTTTCAGTTTTGTCAGACGTTTGTAATATTCTCACAATAAGCTAATTAGCTCAATTGGAGCATTTCTAGCATGTTTGGTTGAAATTGGAATTTCACATTTTTCACTTTTGTCAGACGTTTGTAAAATTCTTACAGTAGGCTTATTTGCGCAAATTGAGCAATTCTAGCATGTTTGGTTGAAATTGGAAATTTACATTTTTCAGTTTTGTCAGACGTTTGCGATATTCTCACAATAAGCTAATTAGCTCAATTAGAGCATTTCTAGCATGTTTGGTTGAAATTGGAAATTTACATTTTTCACTTTTGTCAGACGTTTGTAATATTCTCACAATAAGCTAATTAGCTCAATTGGAGCATTTCTAGCATGTTTGGTTGAAATTGGAAATTTACATTTTTCAGTTTTGTCAGACGTTTGTAATATTCTCACAATAAGCTAATTAGCTCAATTAGAATATTTCTAGCATGTTTGGTTGAAATTGGAAATTTACATTTATCATGTTTGTCGGACGTTTGTAATATTTTCACAATAAGCTAATTAGCTCAATTGGAGCATTTCTATCATGTTTGGTTGAAATTAAAAATTTACATTTTTCAGTTTTGTCAGACGTTTGTAATATTCTCACAATAAGCTAATTAGCTCAATTGGAGCATTTCTAGCATGTTTGGTTGAAATTGGAAATTTACATTTTTCAGTTTTGTCAGACGTTTGTAATATTTTCACAATAAGCTAATTAGCTCAATTGGAGCATTTCTAGCATGTTTGGTTGAAATTGGAATATTACATTTTTCACTTTTGTCAGACGTTTGTAATATTCTCACAATAAGCTAATTAGCTCATTTGGAGCATTTCTAGCATGTTTGGTTGAAATTGGAAATTTACATTTTTCAGTGTTGTCAGACGTTTGTAATATTCTCACAATAAGCTAATTAGCTCAATTGGAGCATTTCTAGCATGTTTGGTTGAAATTGAAAACTTACATTTTTCAGTTTTGTCAGACGTTTGTAATATTCTCACAATAAGCTAATTAGCTCAATTGGAGCATTTCTAGCATGTTTGGTTGAAATTGGAATTTCCCATTTTTCACTTTTGTCAGACGTTTGTAAAATTCTTACAGTAGGCTTATTTGCGCAATTTGAGCATTTCTAGCATGTTTGGTTGAAATTGGAAATTTACATTTTTCAGTTTTGTCAGACGTTTGTAAAATTCTTACAGTAGGCTTATTTGCGCAAATTGAGCAATTCTAGCATGTTTGGTTGAAATTGGAAATTTACATTTTTCAGTTTTGTCAGACGTTTGTAATATTTTCACAATAAGCTAATTAGCTCAATTGGATCATTTCTAGCATGTTTGGTTGAAATTGGAATATTACATTTTTCACTTTTGTCAGACGTTTGTAATATTCTCACAATAAGCTAATTAGCTCAATTGGAGCATTTCTAGCATGTTTGGTTGAAATTGGAAATTTACATTTTTCATTGTTGTCAGACGTTTGTAATATTCTCACAATAAGCTAATTAGCTCAATTGGAGCATTTCTAGCATGTTTGGTTGAAATTGAAAATTTACATTTTTCAGTTTTGTCAGACGTTTGTAATATTCTCACAATAAGCTAATTAGCTCAATTGGAGCATTTCTAGCATGTTTGGTTGAAATTGGAATTTCACATTTTTCACTTTTGTCAGACGTTTGTAAAATTCTTACAGTAGGCTTATTTGCGCAATTTGAGCATTTCTAGCATGTTTGGTTGAAATTGGAAATTTACATTTTTCAGTTTTGTCAGACGTTTGTAAAATTCTTACAGTAGGCTTATTTGCGCAAATTGAGCAATTCTAGCATGTTTGGTTGAAATTGGAAATTTACATTTTTCAGTTTTGTCAGACGTTTGTAATATTCTCACAATAAGCTAATTAGCTCAATTGGAGCATTTCTAGCATGTTTGGTTGAAATTGGAAATTTACATTTTTCAGTTTTGTCAGACGTTTGTAATATTTTCACAATAAGCTAATTAGCTCAATTGGAGCATTTCTAGCATGTTTGGTTGAAATTGGAATATTACATTTTTCACTTTTGTCAGACGTTTGTAATATTCTCACAATAAGCTAATTACCTCATTTGGAGCATTTCTAGCATGTTTGGTTGAAATTGGAAATTTACATTTTTCAGTGTTGTCAGACGTTTGTAATATTCTCACAATAAGCTAATTAGCTCAATTGGAGCATTTCTAGCATGTTTGGTTGAAATTGAAAACTTACATTTTCCAGTTTTGTCAGACGTTTGTAATATTCTCACAATAAGCTAATTAGCTCAATTGGAGCATTTCTAGCATGTTTGGTTGAAATTGGAATTTCCCATTTTTCACTTTTGTCAGACGTTTGTAAAATTCTTACAGTAGGCTTATTTGCGCAATTTGAGCATTTCTAGCATGTTTGGTTGAAATTGGAAATTTACATTTTTCAGTTTTGTCAGACGTTTGTAATATTCTCACAATAAGCTAATTAGCTCAATTGGAGCATTTCTAGCATGTTTGGTTGAAATTGGAAATTTACATTTTTCAGTTTTGTCAGACGTTTGTAATATTCTCACAATAAGCTAATTAGCTCAATTGGAGCATTTCTAGCATGTTTGGTTGAAATTGGAATTTCACATTTTTCACTTTTGTCAGACGTTTGTAAAATTCTTACAGTAGGCTTATTTGCGCAAATTGAGCAATTCTAGCATGTTTGGTTGAAATTGGAAATTTACATTTTTCAGTTTTGTCAGACGTTTGCGATATTCTCACAATAAGCTAATTAGCTCAATTAGAGCATTTCTAGCATGTTTGGTTGAAATTGGAAATTTACATTTTTCACTTTTGTCAGACGTTTGTAATATTCTCACAATAAGCTAATTAGCTCAATTGGAGCATTTCTAGCATGTTTGGTTGAAATTGGAAATTTACATTTTTCAGTTTTGTCAGACGTTTGTAATATTCTCACAATAAGCTAATTAGCTCAATTAGAATATTTCTAGCATGTTTGGTTGAAATTGGAAATTTACATTTATCATGTTTGTCAGACGTTTGTAATATTTTCACAATAAGCTAATTAGCTCAATTGGAGCATTTCTATCATGTTTGGTTGAAATTAAAAATTTACATTTTTCAGTTTTGTCAGACGTTTGTAATATTCTCACAATAAGCTAATTAGCTCAATTGGAGCATTTCTAGCATGTTTGGTTGAAATTGAAAACTTACATTTTTCAGTTTTGTCAGACGTTTGTAATATTCTCACAATAAGCTAATTAGCTCAATTGGAGCATTTCTAGCATGTTTGGTTGAAATTGGAATTTCCCATTTTTCACTTTTGTCAGACGTTTGTAAAATTCTTACAGTAGGCTTATTTGCGCAATTTGAGCATTTCTAGCATGTTTGGTTGAAATTGGAAATTTACATTTTTCAGTTTTGTCAGACGTTTGTAAAATTCTTACAGTAGGCTTATTTGCGCAAATTGAGCAATTCTAGCATGTTTGGTTGAAATTGGAAATTTACATTTTTCAGTTTTGTCAGACGTTTGTAATATTTTCACAATAAGCTAATTAGCTCAATTGGATCATTTCTAGCATGTTTGGTTGAAATTGGAATATTACATTTTTCACTTTTGTCAGACGTTTGTAATATTCTCACAATAAGCTAATTAGCTCAATTGGAGCATTTCTAGCATGTTTGGTTGAAATTGGAAATTTACATTTTTCATTGTTGTCAGACGTTTGTAATATTCTCACAATAAGCTAATTAGCTCAATTGGAGCATTTCTAGCATGTTTGGTTGAAATTGAAAATTTACATTTTTCAGTTTTGTCAGACGTTTGTAATATTCTCACAATAAGCTAATTAGCTCAATTGGAGCATTTCTAGCATGTTTGGTTGAAATTGGAATTTCACATTTTTCACTTTTGTCAGACGTTTGTAAAATTCTTACAGTAGGCTTATTTGCGCAATTTGAGCATTTCTAGCATGTTTGGTTGAAATTGGAAATTTACAT
Source organism: Watersipora subatra (assembly GCF_963576615.1). Lineage (NCBI taxonomy): Eukaryota > Metazoa > Bryozoa > Gymnolaemata > Cheilostomatida > Watersiporidae > Watersipora > Watersipora subatra. Next base: position 61,511 of record NW_027045440.1, read on the forward strand.
TTTTCAGTTTTGTCAGACGTTTGTAAAATTCTTACAGTAGGCTTATTTGCGCAAATTGAGCAATTCTAGCATGTTTGGTTGAAATTGGAAATTTACATTTTCCAATTTTTTCAGACGTTTGTAATATTCTCACAATAAGCTAATTAGCTCAATTGGAGCATTTCTAGCATGTTTGGTTGAAATTGGAAATTTACATTTTTTACTTTTGTCAGACAATTGCAATATTCTCACAATAAGCTAATTAGCTCAATTGGAGCATTTCTAGCATGTTTGGTTGAAATTGGAAATTTACATTTTTCACTTTTGTCAGACGTTTGTAATATTCTCACAATAAGCTAATTAGCTCAATTGGAGCATTTCTAGCATGTTTGGTTGAAATTGGAAATTTACATTTTTCAGTGTTGTCAGACGTTTGTAATATTCTCACAATAAACTAATTAGTTCAATTGGAGCATTTCTAGCATGTTTGGTTGAAATTGGAAATTTACATTTTTCACTTTTGTCAGACGTTTGTAATATTCTCACAATAAGCTAATTAGCTCAATTGGAGCATTTCTAGCATGTTTGGTTGAAATTGGAATATTACATTTTTCAGTTTTGTCAGACGTTTGTAATATTTTCACAATAAGCTAATTAGCTCAATTGGAGCATTTCTAGCATGTTTGGTTGAAATTGGAATATTACATTTTTCACTTTTGTCAGACGTTTGTAATATTCTCACAATAAGCTAATTAGCTCAATTGGAGCATTTCTAGCATGTTTGGTTGAAATTGGAAATTTACATTTTTCAGTGTTGTCAGACAATTGCAATATTCTCACAATAAGCTAATTAGCTCAATTGGAGCATTTCTAGCATGTTTGGTTGAAATTGGAAATTTACATTTTTAAGTGTTGTCAGACGTTTGTAATATTCTCACAATAAGCTAATTAGCTCAATTGGAGCATTTCTAGCATGTTTGGTTAAAAATGGAAATTTACATTTTTCACTTTTGTCAGACAATTGCAATATTCTCACAATAAGCTAATTAGCTCAATTGGAGCATTTCTAGCATGTTTGGTTGAAATTGGAAATTTACATTTTTCACTTTTGTCAGACGTTTGTAATATTCTCACAATAAGCTAATTAGCTCAATTGGAGCATTTCTAGCATGTTTGGTTGAAATTGGAAAATTACATTTTTCAGTTTTGTCAGACGTTTTTAATATTCTCACAATAAGCTAATTAGCTCAATTGGAGCATTTCTAGCATGTTTGGTTGAAATTGGAAATTTACATTTTTAACTTTTGTTAAACAATTGCAATATTCTCACAATAAGCTAACTAGCTCAATTGGAGCATTTCTAGCATGTTTGGTTGAAAATGGAAATTTACATTTTTCAGTTTTGTCAGACGTTTGTAATATTCTCACAATAAGCTAATTAGCTCAATTGGAGCATTTCTAGCATGTTTGGTTGAAATTGGAAATTTACATTTTTCAGTTTTGTCAGACGTTTGTAAAATTCCTACAGTAGGCTTATTTGCGCAATTTGAGCATTTCTAGCATGTTTGGTTGAAATTGGAAATTTACATTTTTCAGTGTTGTCAGACGTTTGTAATATTCCCACAATAAGCTAATTAGCTCAATTGGAGCATTTCTAACATGTTTGGTTGAAATTGGAAATTTACATTTTTCAGTTTTGTCAGACGTTTGCAATATTCTCACAATAAGCTAATTAGCTAAATTAGAGCATTTCTAGCATGTTTGGTTGAAATTGGAAATTTACATTTTTCACTTTTGTCAGACGTTTGTAATATTCTCACAATGCTGATTAGCTCAATTGGAGCATTTCTAGCATGTTTGGTTGAAATTGGAAATTTACATTTTTCAGTTTTGTCACACGTTTGTAATATTCTCACAATAAGCTAATTAGCTCAATTGGAGCATTTCTAGCATGTTTGGTTGAAATTGGAAATTTAAATTTTTCAGTGTTGTCAGACGTTTGTAATATTCTCACAATAAGCTAATTAGCTCAATTGGAGCATTTCTAGCATGTTTGGTTGAAATTGGAAATTTACATTTTTCACTTTTGTCAGACGTTTGTAATATTCTCACAATAAGCTAATTAGCTCAATTAGAGCATTTCTAGCATGTTTAGTTGAAATTGGAAATTTACATTTATCATGTTTGTCAGATGTTTGTAATATTTTCACAATAAGCTAATTAGCTCAATTGGAGCATTTCTAGCATGTTTGGTTGAAATTGGAAATTTACATTTTTCAGTGTTGTCAGACGTTTGTAATATTCTCACAATAAGCTAATTAGCTCAATTGGAGCATTTCTAGCATGTTTGGTTGAAATTGGAAATTTACATTTTTCAGTTTTGTCAGACGTTTGTAATATTCTCACAATAAGCTAATTAGCTCAATTGGAGCATTTCTAGCATGTTTGATTGAAATTGGAAAATTAAATTTTTCAGTGTTGTCAGACGTTTGTAATATTCTCACAATAAGCTAATTAGCTCAATCGGAGCATTTCTAGCATGTTTGGTTGAAATTGGAAATTTACATTTTTCAGTTTTGTCAGACGTTTGTAATATTCTCACAATAATCTAATTAGCTCAATTAGAGCATTTCTAGCATGTTTAGTTGAAATTGGAAATTTACATTTATCATGTTTGTCAGACGTTTGTAATATTTTCACAATAAGCTAATTAGCTCAATTGGAGCATTTCTAGCATGTTTGGTTGAAATTGGAAATTTACATTTTTCAGTGTTGTCAGACGTTTGTAATATTCTCACAATAAGCTAATTAGCTCAATTGGAGCATTTCTAACATGTTTGGTTGAAATTGGAAATTTACAGTTTTCAGTTTTGTCAGACGTTTGTAATATTCTCACAATAAGCTAATTAGCTCAATTGGAGCATTTCTAGCATGTTTGGTTGAAATTGGAATTTCACATTTTTCACTTTTGTCAGACGTTTGTAAAATTCTTACAGTAGGCTTATTTGCGCAATTTGAGCATTTCTAGCATGTTTGGTTGAAATTGGAAATTTACATTTTTCAGTTTTGTCAGACGTTTGTAAAATTCTTACAGTAGGCTTATTTGCGCAAATTGAGCAATTCTAGCATGTTTGGTTGAAATTGGAAATTTACATTTTCCAATTTTTTCAGACGTTTGTAATATTCTCACAATAAGCTAATTAGCTCAATTGGAGCATTTCTAGCATGTTTGGTTGAAATTGGAAATTTACATTTTTCACTTTTGTCAGACAATTGCAATATTCTCACAATAAGCTAATTAGCTCAATTGGAGCATTTCTAGCATGTTTGGTTGAAATTGGAAATTTACATTTTTCAGTTTTGTCAGACGTTTGTAATATTCTCACAATAAGCTAATTAGCTCAATTGGAGCATTTCTAGCATGTTTGGTTGAAATTGGAAATTTACATTTTTCAGTTTTGTCAGACGTTTGTAAAATTCCTACAGTAGGCTTATTTGCGCAATTTGAGCATTTCTAGCATGTTTGGTTGAAATTGGAAATTTACATTTTTCAGTGTTGTCAGACGTTTCTAATATTCCCACAATAAGCTAATTAGCTCAATTGGAGCATTTCTAACATGTTTGGTTGAAATTGGAAATTTACATTTTTCAGTTTTGTCAGACGTTTGCAATATTCTCACAATAAGCTAATTAGCTAAATTAGAGCATTTCTAGCATGTTTGGTTGAAATTGGAAATTTACATTTTTCACTTTTGTCAGACGTTTGTAATATTCTCACAATGCGGATTTGCTCAATTGGAGCATTTCTAGCATGTTTGGTTGAAATTGGAAATTTACATTTTTCAGTGTTGTCAGACGTTTGTAATATTCTCACAATAAGCTAATTAGCTCAATTGGAGCATTTCTAGCATGTTTGGTTGAAATTGGAAATTTACATTTTTCAGTGTTGTCAGACGTTTGTAATATTCTCACAATAAACTAATTAGTTCAATTGGAGCATTTCTAGCATGTTTGGTTGAAATTGGAAATTTACATTTTTCACTTTTGTCAGACGTTTGTAATATTCTCACAATAAGCTAATTAGCTCAATTGGAGCATTTCTAGCATGTTTGGTTGAAATTGGAATATTACATTTTTCAGTTTTGTCAGACGTTTGTAATATTTTCACAATAAGCTAATTAGCTCAATTGGAGCATTTCTAGCATGTTTGGTTGAAATTGGAATATTACATTTTTCACTTTTGTCAGACGTTTGTAATATTCTCACAATAAGCTAATTAGCTCAATTGGAGCATTTCTAGCATGTTTGGTTGAAATTGGAAATTTACATTTTTCAGTGTTGTCAGACAATTGCAATATTCTCACAATAAGCTAATTAGCTCAATTGGAGCATTTCTAGCATGTTTGGTTGAAATTGGAAATTTACATTTTTAAGTGTTGTCAGACGTTTGTAATATTCTCACAATAAGCTAATTAGCTCAATTGGAGCATTTCTAGCATGTTTGGTTAAAAATGGAAATTTACATTTTTCACTTTTGTCAGACAATTGCAATATTCTCACAATAAGCTAATTAGCTCAATTGGAGCATTTCTAGCATGTTTGGTTGAAATTGGAAATTTACATTTTTCACTTTTGTCAGACGTTTGTAATATTCTCACAATAAGCTAATTAGCTCAATTGGAGCATTTCTAGCATGTTTGGTTGAAATTGGAAAATTACATTTTTCAGTTTTGTCAGACGTTTTTAATATTCTCACAATAAGCTAATTAGCTCAATTGGAGCATTTCTAGCATGTTTGGTTGAAATTGGAAATTTACATTTTTAACTTTTGTTAAACAATTGCAATATTCTCACAATAAGCTAACTAGCTCAATTGGAGCATTTCTAGCATGTTTGGTTGAAAATGGAAATTTACATTTTTCAGTTTTGTCAGACGTTTGTAATATTCTCACAATAAGCTAATTAGCTCAATTGGAGCATTTCTAGCATGTTTGGTTGAAATTGGAAATTTACATTTTTCAGTTTTGTCAGACGTTTGTAAAATTCCTACAGTAGGCTTATTTGCGCAATTTGAGCATTTCTAGCATGTTTGGTTGAAATTGGAAATTTACATTTTTCAGTGTTGTCAGACGTTTGTAATATTCCCACAATAAGCTAATTAGCTCAATTGGAGCATTTCTAACATGTTTGGTTGAAATTGGAAATTTACATTTTTCAGTTTTGTCAGACGTTTGCAATATTCTCACAATAAGCTAATTAGCTAAATTAGAGCATTTCTAGCATGTTTGGTTGAAATTGGAAGTTTACATTTTTCACTTTTGTCAGACGTTTGTAATATTCTCACAATGCTGATTAGCTCAATTGGAGCATTTCTAGCATGTTTGGTTGAAATTGGAAATTTACATTTTTCAGTTTTGTCACACGTTTGTAATATTCTCACAATAAGCTAATTAGCTCAATTGGAGCATTTCTAGCATGTTTGGTTGAAATTGGAAATTTAAATTTTTCAGTGTTGTCAGACGTTTGTAATATTCTCACAATAAGCTAATTAGCTCAATTGGAGCATTTCTAGCATGTTTGGTTGAAATTGGAAATTTACATTTTTCACTTTTGTCAGACGTTTGTAATATTCTCACAATAAGCTAATTAGCTCAATTAGAGCATTTCTAGCATGTTTAGTTGAAATTGGAAATTTACATTTATCATGTTTGTCAGATGTTTGTAATATTTTCACAATAAGCTAATTAGCTCAATTGGAGCATTTCTAGCATGTTTGGTTGAAATTGGAAATTTACATTTTTCAGTGTTGTCAGACGTTTGTAATATTCTCACAATAAGCTAATTAGCTCAATTGGAGCATTTCTAGCATGTTTGGTTGAAATTGGAAATTTACATTTTTCAGTTTTGTCAGACGTTTGTAATATTCTCACAATAAGCTAATTAGCTCAATTGGAGCATTTCTAGCATGTTTGATTGAAATTGGAAAATTAAATTTTTCAGTGTTGTCAGACGTTTGTAATATTCTCACAATAAGCTAATTAGCTCAATCGGAGCATTTCTAGCATGTTTGGTTGAAATTGGAAATTTACATTTTTCAGTTTTGTCAGACGTTTGTAATATTCTCACAATAATCTAATTAGCTCAATTAGAGCATTTCTAGCATGTTTAGTTGAAATTGGAAATTTACATTTATCATGTTTGTCAGACGTTTGTAATATTTTCACAATAAGCTAATTAGCTCGATTGGAGCATTTCTAGCATGTTTGGTTGAAATTGGAAATTTACATTTTTCAGTGTTGTCAGACGTTTGTAATATTCTCACAATAAGCTAATTAGCTCAATTGGAGCATTTCTAACATGTTTGGTTGAAATTGGAAATTTACAGTTTTCAGTTTTGTCAGACGTTTGTAATATTCTCACAATAAGCTAATTAGCTCAATTGGAGCATTTCTAGCATGTTTGGTTGAAATTGGAATTTCACATTTTTCACTTTTGTCAGACGTTTGTAAAATTCTTACAGTAGGCTTATTTGCGCAATTTGAGCATTTCTAGCATGTTTGGTTGAAATTGGAAATTTACATTTTTCAGTTTTGTCAGACGTTTGTAAAATTCTTACAGTAGGCTTATTTGCGCAAATTGAGCAATTCTAGCATGTTTGGTTGAAATTGGAAATTTACATTTTCCAATTTTTTCAGACGTTTGTAATATTCTCACAATAAGCTAATTAGCTCAATTGGAGCATTTCTAGCATGTTTGGTTGAAATTGGAAATTTACATTTTTCACTTTTGTCAGACAATTGCAATATTCTCACAATAAGCTAATTAGCTCAATTGGAGCATTTCTAGCATGTTTGGTTGAAATTGGAAATTTACATTTTTCAGTTTTGTCAGACGTTTGTAATATTCTCACAATAAGCTAATTAGCTCAATTGGAGCATTTCTAGCATGTTTGGTTGAAATTGGAAATTTACATTTTTCAGTTTTGTCAGACGTTTGTAAAATTCCTACAGTAGGCTTATTTGCGCAATTTGAGCATTTCTAGCATGTTTGGTTGAAATTGGAAATTTACATTTTTCAGTGTTGTCAGACGTTTCTAATATTCCCACAATAAGCTAATTAGCTCAATTGGAGCATTTCTAACATGTTTGGTTGAAATTGGAAATTTACATTTTTCAGTTTTGTCAGACGTTTGCAATATTCTCACAATAAGCTAATTAGCTAAATTAGAGCATTTCTAGCATGTTTGGTTGAAATTGGAAATTTACATTTTTCACTTTTGTCAGACGTTTGTAATATTCTCACAATGCGGATTTGCTCAATTGGAGCATTTCTAGCATGTTTGGTTGAAATTGGAAATTTACATTTTTCAGTTTTGTCAGACGTTTGCAATATTCTCACAATAAGCTAATTAGCTAAATTAGAGCATTTCTAGCATGTTTGGTTGAAATTGGAAATTTACATTTTTCACTTTTGTCAGACGTTTGTAATATTCTCACAATGCGGATTTGCTCAATTGGAGCATTTCTAGCATGTTTGGTTGAAATTGGAAATTTACATTTTTCAGTTTTGTCACACGTTTGTAATATTCTCACAATAAGCTAATTAGCTCAATTGGAGCATTTCTAGCATGTTTGGTTGAAATTGGAAATTTAAATTTTTCAGTGTTGTCAGACGTTTGTAATATTCTCACAATAAGCTAATTAGCTCAATTGGAGCATTTCTAGCATGTTTGGTTGAAATTGAAAATTTACATTTTTCACTTTTGTCAGACGTTTGTAATATTCTCACAATAAGCTAATTAGCTCAATTAGAGCATTTCTAGCATGTTTAGTTGAAATTGGAAATTTACATTTATCATGTTTCTCAGATGTTTGTAATATTTTCACAATAAGCTAATTAGCTCAATTGGAGCATTTCTAGCATGTTTGGTTGAAATTGGAAATTTACATTTTTCAGTGTTGTCAGACGTTTGTAATATTCTCACAATAAGCTAATTAGCTCAATTGGAGCATTTCTAGCATGTTTGGTTGAAATTGGAAATTTACATTTTTCAGTTTTGTCAGACGTTTGTAATATTCTCACAATAAGCTAATTAGCTCAATTGGAGCATTTCTAGCATGTTTGGTTGAAATTGGAAAATTAAATTTTTCAGTGTTGTCAGACGTTTGTAATATTCTCACAATAAGCTAATTAGCTCAATTGGAGCATTTCTAGCATGTTTGGTTGAAATTGGAAATTTACATTTTTCACTTTTGTCAGACGTTTGTAATATTCTCACAATAAGCTAATTAGCTCAATTGGAGCATTTCTAGCATGTTTGGTTGAAATTGGAAAATTACATTTTTCAGTTTTGTCAGACGTTTTTAATATTCTCACAATAAGCTAATTAGCTCAATTGGAGCATTTCTAGCATGTTTGGTTGAAATTGGAAATTTACATTTTTAACTTTTGTCAAACAATTGCAATATTCTCACAATAAGCTAATTAGCTCAATTGGAGCATTTCTAGCATGTTTGGTTGAAAATGGAAATTTACATTTTTCAGTTTTGTCAGACGTTTGTAATATTCTCACAATAAGCTAATTAGCTCAATTGGAGCATTTCAAGCATGTTTGGTTGAAATTGGAAATTTACATTTTTCAGTTTTGTCAGACGTTTGTAAAATTCCTACAGTAGGCTTATTTGCGCAATTTGAGCATTTCTAGCATGTTTGGTTGAAATTGGAAATTTACATTTTTCAGTGTTGTCAGACGTTTGTAATATTCCCACAATAAGCTAATTAGCTCAATTGGAGCATTTCTAACATGTTTGGTTGAAATTGGAAATTTACATTTTTCAGTTTTGTCAGACGTTTGCAATATTCTCACAATAAGCTAATTAGCTAAATTAGAGCATTTCTAGCATGTTTGGTTGAAATTGGAAATTTACATTTTTCACTTTTGTCAGACGTTTGTAATATTCTCACAATGCTGATTAGCTCAATTGGAGCATTTCTAGCATGTTTGGTTGAAATTGGAAATTTACATTTTTCAGTTTTGTCACACGTTTGTAATATTCTCACAATAAGCTAATTAGCTCAATTGGAGCATTTCTAGCATGTTTGGTTGAAATTGAAAATTTAAATTTTTCAGTGTTGTCAGACGTTTGTAATATTCTCACAATAAGCTAATTAGCTCAATTGGAGCATTTCTAGCATGTTTGGTTGAAATTGGAAATTTACATTTTTCACTTTTGTCAGACGTTTGTAATATTCTCACAATAAGCTAATTAGCTCAATTAGAGCATTTCTAGCATGTTTAGTTGAAATTGGAAATTTACATTTATCATGTTTGTCAGACGTTTGTAATATTTTCACAATAAGCTAATTAGCTCAATTGGAGCATTTCTAGCATGTTTGGTTGAAATTGGAAATTTACATTTTTCAGTGTTGTCAGACGTTTGTAATATTCTCACAATAAGCTAATTAGCTCAATTGGAGCATTTCTAGCATGTTTGGTTGAAATTGGAAATTTACATTTTTCAGTTTTGTCAGACGTTTGTAATATTCTCACAATGAGCTAATTAGCTCAATTGGAGCATTTCTAGCATGTTTGGTTGAAATTGGAAAATTAAATTTTTCAGTGTTGTCAGACGTTTGTAATATTCTCACAATAAGCTAATTAGCTCAATTGGAGCATTTCTAGCATGTTTGGTTGAAATTGGACATTTACATTTTTCAGTTTTGTCAGACGTTTGTAATATTCTCACAATAAGCTAATTAGCTCAATTAGAGCATTTCTAGCATGTTTAGTTGAAATTGGAAATTTACATTTATCATGTTTGTCAGACGTTTGTAATATTTTCACAATAAGCTAATTAGCTCAATTGGAGCATTTCTAGCATGTTTGGTTGAAATTGGAAATTTACATTTTTCAGTGTTGTCAGACGTTTGTAATATTCTCACAATAAGCTAATTAGCTCAATTGGAGCATTTCTAGCATGTTTGGTTGAAATTGGAAATTTACATTTTCCAATTTTTTCAGACGTTTGTAATATTCTCACAATAAGCTAATTAGCTCAATTGGAGCATTTCTAGCATGTTTGGTTGAAATTGGAAATTTACATTTTTCACTTTTGTCAGACAATTGCAAAATTCTCACAATAAGCTAATTAGCTCAATTGGAGCATTTCTAGCATGTTTGGTTGAAATTGGAAATTTACATTTTTCAGTTTTGTCAGACGTTTGTAATATTTTCACAATAAGCTAATTAGCTCAATTGGAGCATTTCTAGCATGTTTGGTTGAAATTGGAATATTACATTTTTCACTTTTGTCAGACGTTTGTAATATTCTCACAATAAGCTAATTAGCTCAATTGGAGCATTTCTAGCATGTTTGGTTGAAATTGGAAATTTACATTTTTCAGTGTTGTCAGACAATTGCAATATTCTCACAATAAGCTAATTAGCTCAATTGGAGCATTTCTAGCATGTTTGGTTGAAATTGGAAATTTACATTTTTAAGTGTTGTCAGACGTTTGTAATATTCTCACAATAAGCTAATTAGCTCAATTGGAGCATTTCTAGCATGTTTGGTTAAAAATGGAAATTTACATTTTTCACTTTTGTCAGACAATTGCAATATTCTCACAATAAGCTAATTAGCTCAATTGGAGCATTTCTAGCATGTTTGGTTGAAATTGGAAATTTACATTTTTCACTTTTGTCAGACGTTTGTAATATTCTCACAATAAGCTAATTAGCTCAATTGGAGCATTTCTAGCATGTTTGGTTGAAATTGGAAAATTACATTTTTCAGTTTTGTCAGACGTTTTTAATATTCTCACAATAAGCTAATTAGCTCAATTGGAGCATTTCTAGCATGTTTGGTTGAAATTGGAAATTTACATTTTTAACTTTTGTCAAACAATTGCAATATTCTCACAATAAGCTAATTAGCTCAATTGGAGCATTTCTAGCATGTTTGGTTGAAAATGGAAATTTACATTTTTCAGTTTTGTCAGACGTTTGTAATATTCTCACAATAAGCTAATTAGCTCAATTGGAGCATTTCAAGCATGTTTGGTTGAAATTGGAAATTTACATTTTTCAGTTTTGTCAGACGTTTGTAATATTCTCACAATAAGCTAATTAGCTCAATTGGAGCATTTCTAGCATGTTTGGTTGAAATTGGACATTTACATTTTTCAGTTTTGTCAGACGTTTGTAATATTCTCACAATAAGCTAATTAGCTCAATTAGAGCATTTCTAGCATGTTTAGTTGAAATTGGAAATTTACATTTATCATGTTTGTCAGACGTTTGTAATATTTTCACAATAAGCTAATTAGCTCAATTGGAGCATTTCTAGCATGTTTGGTTGAAATTGGAAATTTACATTTTTCAGTGTTGTCAGACGTTTGTAATATTCTCACAATAAGCTAATTAGCTCAATTGGAGCATTTCTAGCATGTTTGGTTGAAATTGGAAATTTACATTTTCCAATTTTTTCAGACGTTTGTAATATTCTCACAATAAGCTAATTAGCTCAATTGGAGCATTTCTAGCATGTTTGGTTGAAATTGGAAATTTACATTTTTCACTTTTGTCAGACAATTGCAAAATTCTCACAATAAGCTAATTAGCTCAATTGGAGCATTTCTAGCATGTTTGGTTGAAATTGGAAATTTACATTTTTCAGTTTTGTCAGACGTTTGTAATATTTTCACAATAAGCTAATTAGCTCAATTGGAGCATTTCTAGCATGTTTGGTTGAAATTGGAATATTACATTTTTCACTTTTGTCAGACGTTTGTAATATTCTCACAATAAGCTAATTAGCTCAATTGGAGCATTTCTAGCATGTTTGGTTGAAATTGGAAATTTACATTTTTCAGTGTTGTCAGACAATTGCAATATTCTCACAATAAGCTAATTAGCTCAATTGGAGCATTTCTAGCATGTTTGGTTGAAATTGGAAATTTACATTTTTAAGTGTTGTCAGACGTTTGTAATATTCTCACAATAAGCTAATTAGCTCAATTGGAGCATTTCTAGCATGTTTGGTTAAAAATGGAAATTTACATTTTTCACTTTTGTCAGACAATTGCAATATTCTCACAATAAGCTAATTAGCTCAATTGGAGCATTTCTAGCATGTTTGGTTGAAATTGGAAATTTACATTTTTCACTTTTGTCAGACGTTTGTAATATTCTCACAATAAGCTAATTAGCTCAATTGGAGCATTTCTAGCATGTTTGGTTGAAATTGGAAAATTACATTTTTCAGTTTTGTCAGACGTTTTTAATATTCTCACAATAAGCTAATTAGCTCAATTGGAGCATTTCTAGCATGTTTGGTTGAAATTGGAAATTTACATTTTTAACTTTTGTCAAACAATTGCAATATTCTCACAATAAGCTAATTAGCTCAATTGGAGCATTTCTAGCATGTTTGGTTGAAAATGGAAATTTACATTTTTCAGTTTTGTCAGACGTTTGTAATATTCTCACAATAAGCTAATTAGCTCAATTGGAGCATTTCAAGCATGTTTGGTTGAAATTGGAAATTTACATTTTTCAGTTTTGTCAGACGTTTGTAAAATTCCTACAGTAGGCTTATTTGCGCAATTTGAGCATTTCTAGCATGTTTGGTTGAAATTGGAAATTTACATTTTTCAGTGTTGTCAGACGTTTGTAATATTCCCACAATAAGCTAATTAGCTCAATTGGAGCATTTCTAACATGTTTGGTTGAAATTGGAAATTTACATTTTTCAGTTTTGTCAGACGTTTGCAATATTCTCACAATAAGCTAATTAGCTAAATTAGAGCATTTCTAGCATGTTTGGTTGAAATTGGAAATTTACATTTTTCACTTTTGTCAGACGTTTGTAATATTCTCACAATGCTGATTAGCTCAATTGGAGCATTTCTAGCATGTTTGGTTGAAATTGGAAATTTACATTTTTCAGTTTTGTCACACGTTTGTAATATTCTCACAATAAGCTAATTAGCTCAATTGGAGCATTTCTAGCATGTTTGGTTGAAATTGAAAATTTAAATTTTTCAGTGTTGTCAGACGTTTGTAATATTCTCACAATAAGCTAATTAGCTCAATTGGAGCATTTCTAGCATGTTTGGTTGAAATTGGAAATTTACATTTTTCACTTTTGTCAGACGTTTGTAATATTCTCACAATAAGCTAATTAGCTCAATTAGAGCATTTCTAGCATGTTTAGTTGAAATTGGAAATTTACATTTATCATGTTTGTCAGACGTTTGTAATATTTTCACAATAAGCTAATTAGCTCAATTGGAGCATTTCTAGCATGTTTGGTTGAAATTGGAAATTTACATTTTTCAGTGTTGTCAGACGTTTGTAATATTCTCACAATAAGCTAATTAGCTCAATTGGAGCATTTCTAGCATGTTTGGTTGAAATTGGAAATTTACATTTTTCAGTTTTGTCAGACGTTTGTAATATTCTCACAATGAGCTAATTAGCTCAATTGGAGCATTTCTAGCATGTTTGGTTGAAATTGGAAAATTAAATTTTTCAGTGTTGTCAGACGTTTGTAATATTCTCACAATAAGCTAATTAGCTCAATTGGAGCATTTCTAGCATGTTTGGTTGAAATTGGACATTTACATTTTTCAGTTTTGTCAGACGTTTGTAATATTCTCACAATAAGCTAATTAGCTCAATTAGAGCATTTCTAGCATGTTTAGTTGAAATTGGAAATTTACATTTATCATGTTTGTCAGACGTTTGTAATATTTTCACAATAAGCTAATTAGCTCAATTGGAGCATTTCTAGCATGTTTGGTTGAAATTGGAAATTTACATTTTTCAGTGTTGTCAGACGTTTGTAATATTCTCACAATAAGCTAATTAGCTCAATTGGAGCATTTCTAGCATGTTTGGTTGAAATTGGAAATTTACATTTTTCAGTTTTGTCAGACGTTTGTAATATTCTCACAATAAGCTAATTAGCTCAATTGGAGCATTTCTAGCATGTTTGGTTGAAATTGGAATTTCACATTTTTCACTTTTGTCAGACAGTTGTAAAATTCTTACAGTAGGCTTATTTGCGTAATTTGAGCATTTCTAGCATGTTTGGTTGAAATTGGAAATTTACATTTTTCAGTTTTGTCAGACGTTTGTAAAATTCTTACAGTAGGCTTATTTGCGCAAATTGAGCAATTCTAGCATGTTTGGTTGAAATTGGAAATTTATATTTTCCAATTTTTTCAGACGTTTGTAATATTCTCACAATAAGCTAATTAGCTCAATTGGAGCATTTCTAGCATGTTTGGTTGAAATTGGAAATTTACATTTTTCACTTTTGTCAGACAATTGAAATATTCTCACAATAAGCTAATTAGCTCAATTGGAGCATTTCTAGCATGTTTGGTTGAAATTGGAAATTTACATTTTTCACTTTTGTCAGACAATTGCAATATTCTCACAATAAGCTAATTAGCTCAATTGGAGCATTTCTAGCATGTTTGGTTGAAATTGGAAATTTACATTTTTCAGTGTTGTCAGACGTTTGTAATATTCTCACAATAAGCTAATTAGCTCAATTGGAGCATTTCTAGCATGTTTGGTTAAAAATGGAAATTTACATTTTTCACTTTTGTCAGACAATTGCAATATTCTCACAATAAGCTAATTAGCTCAATTGGAGCATTTCTAGCATGTTTGGTTGAAATTGGAAATTTACATTTTTCACTTTTGTCAGACGTTTGTAATATTCTCACAATAAGCTAATTAGCTCAATTTGAGCATTTCTAGCATGTTTGGTTGAAATTGGAAATTTACATTTTTCAGTTTTGTCAGACGTTTGTAAAATTCTTACAGTAGGCTTATTTGCGCAAATTGAGCAATTCTAGCATGTTTGGTTGAAATTGGAAATTTACATTTTCCAATTTTTTCAGACGTTTGTAATATTCTCACAATAAGCTAATTAGCTCAATTGGAGCATTTCTAGCATGTTTGGTTGAAATTGGAAATTTACATTTTTCACTTTTGTCAGACAATTGCAATATTCTCACAATAAGCTAATTAGCTCAATTGGAGCATTTCTAGCATGTTTGGTTGAAATTGGAAATTTACATTTTTCACTTTTGTCAGACGTTTGTAATATTCTCACAATAAGCTAATTAGCTCAATTGGAGCATTTCTAGCATGTTTGGTTGAAATTGGAAATTTACATTTTTCAGTGTTGTCAGACGTTTGTAATATTCTCACAATAAACTAATTAGTTCAATTGGAGCATTTCTAGCATGTTTGGTTGAAATTGGAAATTTACATTTTTCACTTTTGTCAGACGTTTGTAATATTCTCACAATAAGCTAATTAGCTCAATTGGAGCATTTCTAGCATGTTTGGTTGAAATTGGAAATTTACATTTTTCAGTTTTGTCAGACGTTTGTAATATTTTCACAATAAGCTAATTAGCTCAATTGGAGCATTTCTAGCATGTTTGGTTGAAATTGGAATATTACATTTTTCACTTTTGTCAGACGTTTGTAATATTCTCACAATAAGCTAATTAGCTCAATTGGAGCATTTCTAGCATGTTTGGTTGAAATTGGAAATTTACATTTTTCAGTGTTGTCAGACAATTGCAATATTCTCACAATAAGCTAATTAGCTCAATTGGAGCAGTTCTAGCATGTTTGGTTGAAATTGGAAATTTACATTTTTAAGTGTTGTCAGACGTTTGTAATATTCTCACAATAAGCTAATTAGCTCAATTGGAGCATTTCTAGCATGTTTGGTTAAAAATGGAAATTTACATTTTTCAGTGTTGTCAGACGTTTGTAATATTCCCACAATAAGCTAATTAGCTCAATTGGAGCATTTCTAACATGTTTGGTTGAAATTGGAAATTTACATTTTTCACTTTTGTCAGACAATTGCAATATTCTCACAATAAGCTAATTAGCTCAATTGGAGCATTTCTAGCATGTTTGGTTGAAATTGGAAAATTACATTTTTCAGTTTTGTCAGACGTTTTTAATATTCTCACAATAAGCTAATTAGCTCAATTGGAGCATTTCTAGCATGTTTGGTTGAAATTGGAAATTTACATTTTTCAGTGTTGTCAGACGTTTGTAATATTCCCACAATAAGCTAATTAGCTCAATTGGAGCATTTCTAACATGTTTGGTTGAAATTGGAAATTTACATTTTTCAGTTTTGTCAGACGTTTGCAATATTCTCACAATAAGCTAATTAGCTAAATTAGAGCATTTCTAGCATGTTTGGTTGAAATTGGAAATTTACATTTATCATGTTTGTCAGACGTTTGTAATATTTTCACAATAAGCTAATTAGCTCAATTGGAGCATTTCTAGCATGTTTGGTTGAAATTGGAAATTTACATTTTTCAGTGTTGTCAGACGTTTGTAATATTCTCACAATAAGCTAATTAGCTCAATTGGAGCATTTCTAGCATGTTTGGTTGAAATTGGAAATTTACATTTTTCAGTTTTGTCAGACGTTTGTAATATTCTCACAATAAGCTAATTAGCTCAATTAGAGCATTTCTAGCATGTTTAGTTGAAATTGGAAATTTACATTTATCATGTTTGTCAGACGTTTGTAATATTTTCACAATAAGCTAATTAGCTCAATTGGAGCATTTCTAGCATGTTTGGTTGAAATTGGAAATTTACATTTTTCAGTTTTGTCAGACGTTTGTAATATTCTCACAATAAGCTAATTAGCTCAATTGGAGCATTTCTAGCATGTTTAGTTGAAATTGGAAATTTACATTTATCATGTTTGTCAGACGTTTGTAATATTTTCACAATAAGCTAATTAGCTCAATTAGAGCATTTCTAGCATGTTTGGTTGAAATTGGAAATTTACATTTTTCAGTGTTGTCAGACGTTTGTAATATTCTCACAATAAGCTAATTAGCTCAATTGGAGCATTTCTAGCATGTTTGGTTGAAATTGGAATTTCACATTTTTCACTTTTGTCAGACGTTTGTAAAATTCTTACAGTAGGCTTATTTGCGCAATTGGAGCATTTCTAGCATGTTTGGTTGAAATTGGAAATTTACATTTTTCACTTTTGTCAGACAATTGAAATATTCTCACAATAAGCTAATTAGCTCAATTGGAGCATTTCTAGCATGTTTGGTTGAAATTGGAAATTTACATTTTTCAGTTTTGTCAGACGTTTGTAATATTTTCACAATAAGCTAATTAGCTCAATTGGAGCATTTCTAGCATGTTTGGTTGAAATTGGAAATTTACATTTTTCACTTTTGTCAGACAATTGCAATATTCTCACAATAAGCTAATTAGCTCAATTGGAGCATTTCTAGCATGTTTGGTTGAAATTGGAAATTTACATTTTTCAGTGTTGTCAGACGTTTGTAATATTCTCACAATAAGCTAATTAGCTCAATTGGAGCATTTCTAGCATGTTTGGTTAAAAATGGAAATTTACATTTTTCACTTTTGTCAGACAATTGCAATATTCTCACAATAAGCTAATTAGCTCAATTGGAGCATTTCTAGCATGTTTGGTTGAAATTGGAAATTTACATTTTTCACTTTTGTCAGACGTTTGTAATATTCTCACAATAAGCTAATTAGCTCAATTTGAACATTTCTAGCATGTTTGGTTGAAATTGGAAATTTACATTTTTCAGTTTTGTCAGACGTTTGTAAAATTCTTACAGTAGGCTTATTTGCGCAAATTGAGCAATTCTAGCATGTTTGGTTGAAATTGGAAATTTACATTTTCCAATTTTTTCAGACGTTTGTAATATTCTCACAATAAGCTAATTAGCTCAATTGGAGCATTTCTAGCATGTTTGGTTGAAATTGGAAATTTACATTTTTCACTTTTGTCAGACAATTGCAATATTCTCACAATAAGCTAATTAGCTCAATTGGAGCATTTCTAGCATGTTTGGTTGAAATTGGAAATTTACATTTTTCACTTTTGTCAGACGTTTGTAATATTCTCACAATAAGCTAATTAGCTCAATTGGAGCATTTCTAGCATGTTTGGTTGAAATTGGAAATTTACATTTTTCAGTGTTGTCAGACGTTTGTAATATTCTCACAATAAACTAATTAGTTCAATTGGAGCATTTCTAGCATGTTTGGTTGAAATTGGAAATTTACATTTTTCACTTTTGTCAGACGTTTGTAATATTCTCACAATAAGCTAATTAGCTCAATTGGAGCATTTCTAGCATGTTTGGTTGAAATTGGAAATTTACATTTTTCAGTTTTGTCAGACGTTTGTAATATTTTCACAATAAGCTAATTAGCTCAATTGGAGCATTTCTAGCATGTTTGGTTGAAATTGGAATATTACATTTTTCACTTTTGTCAGACGTTTGTAATATTCTCACAATAAGCTAATTAGCTCAATTGGAGCATTTCTAGCATGTTTGGTTGAAATTGGAAATTTACATTTTTCAGTGTTGTCAGACAATTGCAATATTCTCACAATAAGCTAATTAGCTCAATTGGAGCATTTCTAGCATGTTTGGTTGAAATTGAAAATTTACATTTTTCAGTGTTGTCAGACGTTTGTAATATTCCCACAATAAGCTAATTAGCTCAATTGGAGCATTTCTAACATGTTTGGTTGAAATTGGAAATTTACATTTTTCAGTTTTGTCAGACGTTTGCAATATTCTCACAATAAGCTAATTAGCTAAATTAGAGCATTTCTAGCATGTTTGGTTGAAATTGGAAATTTACATTCTTCACTTTTGTCAGACGTTTGTAATATTCTCACAATGCTGATTAGCTCAATTGGAGCATTTCTAGCATGTTTGGTTGAAATTGGAAATTTACATTTTTCAGTTTTGTCACACGTTTGTAATATTCTCACAATAAGCTAATTAGCTCAATTGGA
The DNA here is from genome assembly GCF_963576615.1 of Watersipora subatra. Taxonomy (NCBI): domain Eukaryota; kingdom Metazoa; phylum Bryozoa; class Gymnolaemata; order Cheilostomatida; family Watersiporidae; genus Watersipora; species Watersipora subatra. Next base: position 80,370 of record NW_027045440.1, read on the forward strand.
GCATTTCTAGCATGTTTGGTTGAAATTGGAAATTTAAATTTTTCAGTGTTGTCAGACGTTTGTAATATTCTCACAATAAGCTAATTAGCTCAATTTGAGCATTTCTAGCATGTTTGGTTGAAATTGGAAATTTACATTTTTCACTTTTGTCAGACGTTTGTAATATTCTCACAATAAGCTAATTAGCTCAATTAGAGCATTTCTAGCATGTTTAGTTGAAATTGGAAATTTACATTTATCATGTTTGTCAGACGTTTGTAATATTTTCACAATAAGCTAATTAGCTCAATTGGAGCATTTCTAGCATGTTTGGTTGAAATTGGAAATTTACATTTTTCAGTGTTGTCAGACGTTTGTAATATTCTCACAATAAGCTAATTAGCTCAATTGGAGCATTTCTAGCATGTTTGGTTGAAATTGGAAATTTACATTTTTCAGTTTTGTCAGACGTTTGTAATATTCTCACAATAAGCTAATTAGCTCAATTAGAGCATTTCTAGCATGTTTAGTTGAAATTGGATATTTACATTTATCATGTTTGTCAGACGTTTGTAATATTTTCACAATTAGCTAATTAGCTCAATTGGAGCATTTCTAGCATGTTTGGTTGAAATTGGAAATTTACATTTTTCAGTTTTGTCAGACGTTTGTAATATTCTCACAATAAGCTAATTAGCTCAATTAGAGCATTTCTAGCATGTTTAGTTGAAATTGGAAATTTACATTTATCATGTTTGTCAGACGTTTGTAATATTTTCACAATAAGCTAATTAGCTCAATTGGAGCATTTCTAGCATGTTTGGTTGAAATTGGAAGTTTACATTTTTCAGTGTTGTCAGACGTTTGTAATATTCTCACAATAAGCTAATTAGCTCAATTGGAGCATTTCTAGCATGTTTGGTTGAAATTGGAAATTTACATTTTTCAGTTTTGTCAGACGTTTGTAATATTCTCACAATAAGCTAATTAGCTCAATTGGAGCATTTCTAGCATGTTTGGTTGAAATTGGAATTTCACATTTTTCACTTTTGTCAGACGTTTGTAAAATTCTTACAGTAGGCTTATTTGCGCAATTGGAGCATTTCTAGCATGTTTGGTTGAAATTGGAGATTTACATTTTTCACTTTTGTCAGACAATTGCAATATTCTCACAATAAGCTAATTAGCTCAATTGGAGCATTTCTAGCATGTTTGGTTGAAATTGGAAATTTACATTTTTCAGTTTTGTCAGACGTTTGTAATATTTTCACAATAAGCTAATTAGCTCAATTGGAGCATTTCTAGCATGTTTGGTTGAAATTGGAAATTTACATTTTTCACTTTTGTCAGACGTTTGTAATATTCTCACAGTAAGCTAATTAGCTCAATTGGAGCATTTCTAGCATGTTTGGTTGAAATTGGAAATTTACATTTTTCACTTTTGTCAGACAATTGCAATATTCTCACAATAAGCTAATTAGCTCAATTGGAGCATTTCTAGCATGTTTGGTTGAAATTGGAAATTTACATTTTTCAGTGTTGTCAGACGTTTGTAATATTCTCACAATAAGCTAATTAGCTCAATTGGAGCATTTCTAGCATGTTTGGTTAAAAATGGAAATTTACATTTTTCACTTTTGTCAGACAATTGCAATATTCTCACAATAAGCTAATTAGCTCAATTGGAGCATTTCTAGCATGTTTGGTTGAAATTGGAAATTTACATTTTTCACTTTTGTCAGACAATTGCAATATTCTCACAATAAGCTAATTAGCTCAATTGGAGCATTTCTAGCATGTTTGGTTGAAATTGGAAATTTACATTTTTCAGTTTTGTCAGACGTTTGTAATATTCTCACAATAAGCTAATTAGCTCAATTGGAGCATTTCTAGCATGTTTGGTTGAAATTGGAAATTTACATTTTTCAGTGTTGTCAGACGTTTGTAATATTCTCACAATAAGCTAATTAGCTCAATTAGAGCATTTCTAGCATGTTTAGTTGAAATTGGAAATTTACATTTATCATGTTTGTCAGACGTTTGTAATATTTTCACAATAAGCTAATTAGCTCAATTGGAGCATTTCTAGCATGTTTGGTTGAAATTGGAATTTTACATTTTTCAGTGTTGTCAGACGTTTGTAATATTCTCACAATAAGCTAATTAGCTCAATTGGAGCATTTCTAGCATGTTTGGTTGAAATTGAAAATTTACATTTTTCAGTTTTGTCAGACGTTTGTAATATTCTCACAATAAGCTAATTAGCTCAATTGGAGCATTTTTAGCATGTTTGGTTGAAATTGGAATTTCACATTTTTCACTTTTGTCAGACGTTTGTAAAATTCTTACAGTAGGCTTATTTGCGCAATTTGAGCATTTCTAGCATGTTTGGTTGAAATTGGAAATTTACATTTTTCAGTTTTGTCAGACGTTTGTAAAATTCTTACAGTAGGCTTATTTGCGCAAATTGAGCATTTCTAGCATGTTTGGTTGAAATTGGAAATTTACATTTTCCAATTTTTTCAGACGTTTGTAATATTCTCACAATAAGCTAATTAGCTCAATTGGAGCATTTCTAGCATGTTTGGTTGAAATTGGAAATTTACATTTTTCACTTTTGTCAGACAATTGCAATATTCTCACAATAAGCTAATTAGCTCAATTGGAGCATTTCTAGCATGTTTGGTTGAAATTGGAAGTTTACATTTTTCAGTTTTGTCAGACGTTTGTAATATTTTCACAATAAGATAATTAGCTCAATTTGAGCATTTCTGGCATGTTTGGTTGAAATTGGAAATTTACATTTTTCACTTTTGTCAGACAATTGCAATATTCTCACAATAAGCTAATTAGCTCAATTGGAGCATTTCTAGCATGTTTGGTTGAAATTGGAAATTTACATTTTTCAGTTTTGTCAGACGTTTGTAATATTTTCACAATAAGCTAATTAGCTCAATTGGAGCATTTCTAGCATGTTTGGTTGAAATTGGAAATTTACATTTTTCACTTTTGTCAGACAATTGCAATATTCTCACAATAAGCTAATTAGCTCAATTGGAGCATTTCTAGCATGTTTGGTTGAAAATGGAAATTTACATTTTTCAGTGTTGTCAGACGTTTGTAATATTCTCACAATAAGCTAATTAGCTCAATTGGAGCATTTCTAGCATGTTTGGTTAAAAATGGAAATTTACATTTTTCACTTTTGTCAGACGTTTGTAATATTCTCACAATAAGCTAATTAGCTCAATTGGAGCATTTCTAGCATGTTTGGTTGAAATTGGAAAATTACATTTTTCAGTTTTGTCAGACGTTTTTAATATTCTCACAATAAGCTAATTAGCTCAATTGGAGCATTTCTAGCATGTTTGGTTGAAATTGGAAATTTACATTTTTAACTTTTGTCAGATAATTGCAATATTCTCACGATAAGCTAATTAGCTCAATTGGAGCATTTCTAGCATGTTTGGTTGAAATTGGAAATTTACATTTTTCAGTTTTGTCAGACGTTTGTAATATTCTCACAATAAGCTAATTAGCTCAATTGGAGCATTTCTAGCATGTTTGGTTGAAATTGGAAATTTACATTTTTCAGTTTTGTCAGACGTTTGTAAAATTCCTACAGTAGGCTTATAGGCTTATTTGCGCAAATTGAGCATTTCTAGCATGTTTGGTTGAAATTGGAAATTTACATTTTTCAGTGTTGTTAGACGTTTGTAATATTCCCACAATAAGCTAATTAGCTCAATTGGAGCATTTCTAACATGTTTGGTTGAAATTGGAAATTTACATTTTTCAGTTTTGTCAGACAATTGCAATATTCTCACAATAAGCTAATTAGCTCAATTGGAGCATTTCTAGCATGTTCGGTTGAAATTGGAAATTTACATTTTTCAGTTTTGTCAGACGTTTGTAATATTTTCACAATAAGCTAATTAGCTCAATTTGAGCATTTCTAGCATGTTTGGTTGAAATTGGAAATTTACATTTTTCACTTTTGTCAGACAATTGCAATATTCTCACAATAAGCTAATTAGCTCAATTGGAGCATTTCTAGCATGTTTGGTTGAAATTGGAAATTTACATTTTTCAGTTTTGTCAGACGTTTGTAATATTTTCACAATAAGCTAATTAGCTCAATTTGAGCATTTCTAGCATGTTTGGTTGAAATTGGAAATTTACATTTTTCAGTTTTGTCAGACGTTTGTAAAATTCTTACAGTAGGCTTATTTGCGCAAATTGAGCATTTCTAGCATGTTTGGTTGAAATTGGAAATTTACATTTTCCAATTTTTTCAGACGTTTGTAATATTCTCACAATAAGCTAATTAGCTCAATTGGAGCATTTCTAGCATGTTTGGTTGAAATTGGAATTTCACATTTTTCACTTTTGTCAGACGTTTGTAATATTCTCACAATAAGCTAATTAGCTCAATTGGAGCATTTCTAGCATGTTTGGTTGAAATTGGAAATTTACATTTTCCAATTTTTTCAGACGTTTGTAATATTCTCACAATAAGCTAATTAGCTCAATTGGAGCATTTCTAGCATGTTTGGTTGAAATTGGAAATTTACATTTTTCACTTTTGTCAGACAATTGCAATATTCTCACAATAAGCTAATTAGCTCAATTGGAGCATTTCTAGCATGTTTGGTTGAAATTGGAAATTTACATTTTTCAGTTTTGTCAGACGTTTGTAAAACTCCTACAGTAGGCTTATAGGCTTACTTGCGCAAATTGAGCATTTCTAGCATGTTTGGTTGAAATTGGAAATTTACATTTTTCAGTGTTGTCAGAAGTTTGTAATATTCCCACAATAAGCTAATTAGCTCAATTGGAGCATTTCTAGCATGTTTGGTTGAAATTGGAAATTTACATTTTTCACTTTTGTCAGACAATTGCAATATTCTCACAATAAGCTAATTAGCTCAATTGGAGCATTTCTAGCATGTTTGGTTGAAATTGGAAATTTACATTTTTCAGTTTTGTCAGACGTTTGTAATATTCTCACAATAAGCTAATTAGCACAATTGGAGCATTTCTAGCATGTTTGGTTGAAATTGGAAATTTACATTTTTCAGTGTTGTCAGACGTTTGTAATATTCTCACAATAAGCTAATTAGCTCAATTAGAGCATTTCTAGCATGTTTAGTTGAAATTGGAAATTTACATTTATCATGTTTGTCAGACGTTTGTAATATTTTCACAATAAGCTAATTAGCTCAATTGGAGCATTTCTAGCATGTTTGGTTGAAATTGGAAATTTACATTTTTCAGTGTTGTCAGACGTTTGTAATATTCTCACAATAAGCTAATTAGCTCAATTGGAGCATTTCTAGCATGTTTGGTTGAAATTGAAAATTTACATTTTTCAGTTTTGTCAGACGTTTGTAATATTCTCACAATAAGCTAATTAGCTCAATTGGAGCATTTCTAGCATGTTTGGTTGAAATTGGAATTTCACATTTTTCACTTTTGTCAGACGTTTGTAAAATTCTTACAGTAGGCTTATTTGCGCAATTTGAGCATTTCTAGCATGTTTGGTTGAAATTGGAAATTTACATCTTTCAGTTTTGTCAGACGTTTGTAAAATTCTTACAGTAGGCTTATTTGCGCAAATTGAGCATTTCTAGCATGTTTGGTTGAAATTGGAAATTTACATTTTCCAATTTTTTCAGACGTTTGTAATATTCTCACAATAAGCTAATTAGCTCAATTGGAGCATTTCTAGCATGTTTGGTTGAAATTGGAAATTTACATTTTTCACTTTTGTCAGACAATTGCAATATTCTCACAATAAGCTAATTAGCTCAATTGGAGCATTTCTAGCATGTTTGGTTGAAATTGGAAGTTTACATTTTTCAGTTTTGTCAGACGTTTGTAATATTTTCACAATAAGATAATTAGCTCAATTTGAGCATTTCTAGCATGTTTGGTTGAAATTGGAAATTTACATTTTTCACTTTTGTCAGACAATTGCAATATTCTCACAATAAGCTAATTAGCTCAATTGGAGCATTTCTAGCATGTTTGGTTGAAATTGGAAATTTACATTTTTCAGTTTTGTCAGACGTTTGTAATATTTTCACAATAAGCTAATTAGCTCATTTTGAGCATTTCTAGCATGTTTGGTTGAAATTGGAAATTTACATTTTTCAGTTTTGTCAGACGTTTGTAAAATTCTTACAGTAGGCTTATTTGCGCAAATTGAGCATTTCTAGCATGTTTGGTTGAAATTGGAAATTTACATTTTTCACTTTTGTCAGACAATTGCAATATTCTCACAATAAGCTAATTAGCTCAATTGGAGCATTTCTAGCATGTTTGGTTGAAATTGGAAATTTACATTTTCCAATTTTTTCAGACGTTTGTAATATTCTCACAATAAGCTAATTAGCTCAATTGGAGCATTTCTAGCATGTTTGGTTGAAATTGGAAATTTACATTTTTCACTTTTGTCAGACAATTGCAATATTCTCACAATAAGCTAATTAGCTCAATTGGAGCATTTCTAGCATGTTTGGTTGAAATTGGAAATTTACATTTTTCAGTTTTGTCAGACGTTTGTAATATTTTCACAATAAGCTAATTAGCTCAATTTGAGCATTTCTAGCATGTTTGGTTGAAATTGGAAATTTACATTTTTCACTTTTGTCAGACAATTGCAATATTCTCACAATAAGCTAATTAGCTCAATTGGAGCTTTTCTAGCATGTTTGGTTGAAAATGGAAATTTACATTTTTCAGTGTTGTCAGACGTTTGTAATATTCTCACAATAAGCTAATTAGCTCAATTGGAGCATTTCTAGCATGTTTGGTTAAAAATGGAAATTTACATTTTTCACTTTTGTCAGACGTTTGTAATATTCTCACAATAAGCTAATTAGCTCAATTGGAGCATTTCTAGCATGTTTGGTTGAAATTGGAAAATTACATTTTTCAGTTTTGTCAGACGTTTTTAATATTCTCACAATAAGCTAATTAGCTCAATTGGAGCATTTCTAGCATGTTTGGTTGAAATTGGAAATTTACATTTTTAACTTTTGTCAGATAATTGCAATATTCTCACAATAAGCTAATTAGCTCAATTGGAGCATTTCTAGCATGTTTGGTTGAAATTGGAAATTTACATTTTTCAGTTTTGTCAGACGTTTGTAATATTCTCACAATAAGCTAATTAGCTCAATTGGAGCATTTCTAGCATGTTTGGTTGAAATTGGAAATTTACATTTTTCAGTTTCGTCAGACGTTTGTAAAATTCCTACAGTAGGCTTATAGGCTTATTTGCGCAAATTGAGCATTTCTAGCATGTTTGGTTGAAATTGGAAATTTACATTTTTCAGTGTTGTCAGACGTTTGTAATATTCCCACAATAAGCTAATTAGCTCAATTGGAGCATTTCTAACATGTTTGGTTGAAATTGGAAATTTACATTTTTCAGTTTTGTCAGACAATTGCAATATTCTCACAATAAGCTAATTAGCTCAATTGGAGCATTTCTAGCATGTTTGGTTGAAATTGGAAATTTACATTTTTCAGTTTTGTCAGACGTTTGTAATATTTTCACAATAAGCTAATTAGCTCAATTTGAGCATTTCTAGCATGTTTGGTTGAAATTGGAAATTTACATTTTTCACTTTTGTCAGACAATTGCAATATTCTCACAATAAGCAAATTAGCTCAATTGGAGCATTTCTAGCATGTTTGGTTGAAATTGGAAATTTACATTTTTCAGTTTTGTCAGACGTTTGTAATATTTTCACAATAAGCTAATTAGCTCAATTTGAGCATTTCTAGCATGTTTGGTTGAAATTGGAAATTTACATTTTTCAGTTTTGTCAGACGTTTGTAAAATTCTTACAGTAGGCTTATTTGCGCAAATTGAGCATTTCTAGCATGTTTGGTTGAAATTGGAAATTTACATTTTCCAATTTTTTCAGACGTTTGTAATATTCTCACAATAAGCTAATTAGCTCAATTGGAGCATTTCTAGCATGTTTGGTTGAAATTGGAATTTCACATTTTTCACTTTTGTCAGACGTTTGTAATATTCTCACAATAAGCTAATTAGCTCAATTGGAGCATTTCTAGCATGTTTGGTTGAAATTGGAAATTTACATTTTCCAATTTTTTCAGACGTTTGTAATATTCTCACAATAAGCTAATTAGCTCAATTGGAGCATTTCTAGCATGTTTGGTTGAAATTGGAAATTTACATTTTTCACTTTTGTCAGACAATTGCAATATTCTCACAATAAGCTAATTAGCTCAATTGGAGCATTTCTAGCATGTTTGGTTGAAATTGGAAATTTACATTTTTCAGTTTTGTCAGACGTTTGTAATATTTTCACAATAAGCTAATTAGCTCAATTTGAGCATTTCTAGCATGTTTGGTTGAAATTGGAAATTTACATTTTTCACTTTTGTCAGACAATTGCAATATTCTCACAATAAGCTAATTAGCTCAATTGGAGCATTTCTAGCATGTTTGGTTGAAAATGGAAATTTACATTTTTCAGTGTTGTCAGACGTTTGTAATATTCTCACAATAAGCTAATTAGCTCAATTGGAGCATTTCTAGCATGTTTGGTTAAAAATGGAAATTTACATTTTTCACTTTTGTCAGACGTTTGTAATATTCTCACAATAAGCTAATTAGCTCAATTGGAGCATTTCTAGCATGTTTGGTTGAAATTGGAAAATTACATTTTTCAGTTTTGTCAGACGTTTTTAATATTCTCACAATAAGCTAATTAGCTCAATTGGAGCATTTCTAGCATGTTTGGTTGAAATTGGAAATTTACATTTTTAACTTTTGTCAGATAATTGCAATATTCTCACAATAAGCTAATTAGCTCAATTGGAGCATTTCTAGCATGTTTGGTTGAAATTGGAAATTTACATTTTTCAGTTTTGTCAAACGTTTGTAATATTCTCACAATAAGCTAATTAGCTCAATTGGAGCATTTCTAGCATGTTTGGTTGAAATTGGAAATTTACATTTTTCAGTTTTGTCAGACGTTTGTAAAATTCCTACAGTAGGCTTATAGGCTTATTTGCGCAAATTGAGCATTTCTAGCATGTTTGGTTGAAATTGGAAATTTACATTTTTCAGTGTTGTCAGACGTTTGTAATATTCCCACAATAAGCTAATTAGCTCAATTGGAGCATTTCTAACATGTTTGGTTGAAATTGGAAATTTACATTTTTCAGTTTTGTCAGACGTTTGTAATATTCTCACAATAATTTAATTAGCTCAATTGGAGCATTTCTAGCATGTTTGGTTGAAATTGGAAATTTACATTTTTCACTTTTGTCAGACAATTGCAATATTCTCACACTAAGCTAATTAGCTCAATTGGAGCATTTCTAGCATGTTTGGTTGAAATTGGAAATTTAGATTTTTCAGTTTTGTCAGACGTTTGTAATATTCTCACAATAAGCTAATTAGCTCAATTGGAGCATTTCTAGCATGTTTGGTTGAAATTGGAAATTTACATTTTTCAGTGTTGTCAGACGTTTGTAATATTCTCACAATAAGCTAATTAGCTCAATTGGAGCATTTCTAGCATGTTTGGTTGAAATTGGAAATTTACATTTTTCACTTTTGTCAGACAATTGCAATATTCTCACAATAAGCTAATTAGCTCAATTGGAGCATTTCTAGCATGTTTGGTTAAAATTGGAAATTTACATTTATCATGTTTGTCAGACGTTTGTAATACTCTCACAATAAGCTAATTAGCTCAATTGGAGCAGTTCTAACATGTTTGGTTGAAATTGGAAATTTACATTTTTCAGTTTGGTCAGACGTTTGTAATATTCTCACAATAAGTTAATTAGCTCAATTGGAGCATTTGTAGCATGTTTGGTTGTAATTGGAAATTTACATTTTTCAGTTTTGTCAGACGTTTGTAATATTCTCACAATGAGGTAATTAGCTCAATTGGAGCATTTCTAGCATGTTTGGTTGAAATTGAAAATTTACATTTTTCAGTTTTGTCAGACGTTTGTAATATTCTCACGATAAGCTAATTAGCTCAATTGGAGCATTTCTAGCATGTTTGGTTGAATTTGGAAGTTTAAATTTTTCAGTGTTGTTAGACGTTTGTAATATTCTCACAATAAGCTAATTAGCTCAATTGGAGCATTTCTAGCATGTTTGGTAGAAATTGGAAATTTACATTTTTCACTTTTGTCAGACAATTGCAATATTCTCACAATAAGCTAATTAGCTCAATTGGAGCATTTCTAGCATGTTTGGTTAAAATTGGAAATTTACATTTATCATGTTTGTCAGACGTTTGTAATACTCTCACAATAAGCTAATTAGCTCAATTGGAGCAGTTCTAACATGTTTGGTTGAAATTGGAAATTTACATTTTTCAGTTTGGTCAGACGTTTGTAATATTCTCACAATAAGTTAATTAGCTCAATTGGAGCATTTGTAGCATGTTTGGTTGAAATTGGAAATTTACATTTTTCAGTTTTGTCAGACGTTTGTAATATTCTCACAATAAGCTAATTAGCTCAATTAGAGCATTTCTAGCATGTTTGGTTGAAATTGGAAATTTACATTTATCATGTTTGTCAGACGTTTGTAACATTTTCACAATAAGCTAATTAGCTCAATTGGAGCATTTCTAGCATGTTTGGTTAAAATTGAAAATTTAGATTTTTCAGTGTTGTCAGACGTTTGTAATATTCTCACAATAAGCTAATTAGCTCAATTGGAGCATTTCTAGCATGTTTGGTTGAAATTGAAAATTTACATTTTTCAGTTTTGTCAGACGTTTGTAATATTTTCACAATAAGCTAATTAGCTCAATTGGAGCATTTCTAGCATGTTTGGTTGAAATTGGAATTTCACATTTTTCACTTTTGTCAGACGTTTTTAAAATTCTTACAGTAGGCTTATTTGCGCAATTTGAGCATTTCTAGCATGTTTGGTTGAAATTGAAATATTACATTTTTAAGTTTTGTCAGACGTTTGTAAAATTCTTACAGTAGGCTTATTTGCGCAAATTGAGCAATTCTAGCATGTTTGGTTGAAATTGGAAATTTACATTTTCCAATTTTGTCAGACGTTTGTAATATTCTCACAATAAGCTAATTAGCTCAATTGGCGCATTTCTAGCATGTTTGGTTGAAATTGGAAATTTACATTTTTCAGTGTTATCAGACGTTTGTAATATTCTCACAATAAGCTAATTAGCTCAATTGGAGCATTTCTAGCATGTTTGGTTGAAATTGGAAATTTACATTTTTCAGTTTTGTCAGACGTTTGTAATATTTTCAAAATGAGCTAATTAGCTCAATTGGAGCATTTCTAGCATGTTTGGTTGAAATTGGAAATTTACATTTTTCACTTTTGTCAGACAATTGCAATATTCTCACAATAAGCTAATTAGCTCAATTGGAACATTTCTAGCATGTTTGGTTGAAATTGGAAATTTACATTTTTCAGTGTGGTCAGACGTTTGTAATATTCTCACAATAAGCTAATTAGCTCAATTGGAGCATTTCTAGCATGTTTGGTTAAAAATGGAAATTTACATTTTTCACTTTTGTCAGACAATTGCAATATTCTCACAATAAGCTAATTAGCTCAATTGGAGCATTTCTAGCATGTTTGGTTGAAATTGGAAATTTACATTTTTCACTTTTGTCAGACGGTTGTAATATTCTCACAATGAGCTAATTAGCTCAATTGGAGCATTTCTAGCATGTTTGGTTGAAATTGGAAAATTACATTTTTCAGTTTTGTCAGACGTTTTTAATCTTCTCACAATAAGCTAATTAGCTCAATTGGAGCATTTCTAGCATGTTTGGTTGAAATTGGAAATTTACATTTTTAACTTTTGTCAGACAATTGCAATATTCTCACAATAAGCTAATTAGCTCAATTGGAGCATTTCTAGCATGTTTGGTTGAAATTGAAAATTTACATTTTTCAGTTTTGTCAGACGTTTGTAATATTTTCACAATAAGCTAATTAGCTCAATTGGAGCATTTCTAGCATGTTTGGTTAAAATTGAAAATTTAGATTTTTCAGTGTTGTCAGACGTTTGTAATATTCTCACAATAAGCTAATTAGCTCAATTGGAGCATTTCTAGCATGTTTGGTTGAAATTGAAAATTTACATTTTTCAGTTTTGTCAGACGTTTGTAATATTTTCACAATAAGCTAATTAGCTCAATTGGAGCATTTCTAGCATGTTTGGTTGAAATTGGAATTTCACATTTTTCACTTTTGTCAGACGTTTTTAAAATTCTTACAGTAGGCTTATTTGCGCAATTTGAGCATTTCTAGCATGTTTGGTTGAAATTGAAAATTTACATTTTTCAGTTTTGTCAGACGTTTGTAAAATTCTTACAGTAGGCTTATTTGCGCAAATTGAGCAATTCTAGCATGTTTGGTTGAAATTGGAAATTTACATTTTCCAATTTTGTCAGACGTTTGTAATATTCTCACAATAAGCTAATTAGCTCAATTGGCGCATTTCTAGCATGTTTGGTTGAAATTGGAAATTTACATTTTTCAGTGTTATCAGACGTTTGTAATATTCTCACAATAAACTAATTAGCTCAATTGGAGCATTTCTAGCATGTTTGGTTGAAATTGGAAATTTAAATTTTTCACTTTTGTCAGACGTTTGTAATATTCTCACAATAAGCTAATTAGCTCAATTGGAGCATTTCTAGCATGTTTGGTTGAAATTGGAAATTTACATTTTTCAGTTTTGTCAGACGTTTGTAATATTTTCAAAATAAGCTAATTAGCTCAATTGGAGCATTTCTAGCATGTTTGGTTGAAATTGGAAATTTACATTTTTCACTTTTGTCAGACAATTGCAATATTCTCACAATAAGCTAATTAGCTCAATTGGAGCATTTCTAGCATGTTTGGTTGAAATTGGAAATTTACATTTTTCAGTGTGGTCAGACGTTTGTAATATTCTCACAATAAGCTAATTAGCTCAATTGGAGCATTTCTAGCATGTTTGGTTAAAAATGGAAATTTACATTTTTCACTTTTGTCAGACAATTGCAATATTCTCACAATAAGCTAATTAGCTCAATTGGAGCATTTCTAGCATGTTTGGTTGAAATTGGAAATTTACATTTTTCACTTTTGTCAGACGTTTGTAATATTCTCACAATGAGCTAATTAGCTCAATTGGAGCATTTCTAGCATGTTTGGTTGAAATTGGAAAATTACATTTTTCAGTTTTGTCAGACGTTTTTAATCTTCTCACAATAAGCTAATTAGCTCAATTGGAGCATTTCTAGCATGTTTGGTTGAAATTGGAAATTTACATTTTTAACTTTTGTCAGACAATTGCAATATTCTCACAATAAGCTAATTAGCTCAATTGGAGCATTTCTAGCATGTTTGGTTGAAATTGGAAATTTACATTTTTCAGTGTTGTCAGACGTTTGTAATATTCTCACAATAAGCTAATTAGCTCAATTGGAGCAATTCTAACATGTTTGGTTGAGATTGGAAATTTACATTTTTCACTTTTGTCAGACGTTTGTAAAATTCCTACAGTAGGCTTATAGGCTTATTTGCGCAATTTGAGCATTTCTAGCATGTTTGGTTGAAATTGGAAATTTACATTTTTCAGTGTTGTCAGACGTTTGTAATATTCTCACAATAAGCTAATTAGCTCAATTGGAGCAATTCTAACATGTTTGGTTGAGATTGGAAATTTACATTTTTCAGTTTTGTCAGACGTTTGTAATATTCTCACAATAAGTTAATTAGCTCAATTGGAGCATTTCTAGCATGCTTGGTTGAAATTGGAAATTTACATTTTTCACTTTTGTCAGACAATTGCAATATTCTCACAATAAGCTAATTAGCTCAATTGGAGCATTTCTAGCATGTTTGGTTGAAATTGGAAATTTACATTTTTCAGTTTTGTCAGACGTTTTTAATATTCTCACAATAAGCTAATTAGCTCAATTGGAGCATTTCTAGCATGTTTGGTTGAAATTGGAAATTTACATTTTTCAGTTTTGTCAGACGTTTGTAATACTCTCACGCTAAGCTAATTAGCTCAATTGGAGCATTTCTAACATGTTTGGTTGAAATTGGAAATTTACATTTTTCAGTTTGGTCCGACGTTTGTAATATTCTCACAATAAGTTAATTAGCTCAATTGGAGCATTTCTAGCATGTTTGGTTGTAATTGGAAATTTACATTTTTCAGTTTTGTCAGACGTTTGTAATATTCTCACAATGAGCTAATTAGCTCAATTGGAGCATTTCTAGCATGTTTGGTTGAAATTGAAAATTTACATTTTTCAGTTTTGTCAGACGTTTGTAATATTCTCACAATAAGCTAATTAGCTCAATTGGAGCATTTCTAGCATGTTTGGTTGAAATTGGAAATAAAAATTTTTCAGTGTTGTCAGACGTTTGTAATATTCTCACAATAAGCTAATTAGCTCAATTGGAGCATTTCTAGCATGTTTGGTTGAAATTGGAAATTTAAATTTTTCAGTGTTGTCAGACGTTTGTAAAATTCTCACAATAAGCTAATTAGCTCAATTGGAGCATTTCTAGCATGTTTGGTTGAAATTGGAAATTTACATTTTTCAGTTTTGTCAGTCGTTTGCAATATTCTCACAATAAGCTGATTAGCTCAATTAGAGCATTTCTAGCATGTTTGGTTGAAATTGGAAATTTACATTTATCATGTTTGTCAGACGTTTGTAATATTCTCACAATAAGCTAATTAGCTCAATTGGAGCATTTCTAGCATGTTTGGTTGAAATTGGAAATTTACATTTTTCAGTTTTGTCAGACGTTTGTAATATTCTCACAATAATTTAATTAGCTCGATTGGAGCAGTTCTAGCATGTTTGGTTGAAATTGGAAATTTACATTTTTTAATTTTGTCAGACGTTTGTAATATTTTCACAATAAGCTAATTAGCTCAATTGGAGCATTTCTAGCATGTTTGGTTGAAATTGGAATTTCACATTTTTCACTTTTGTCAGACGTTTTTGAAATTCTTACAGTAGGCTTATTTGCGCAATTTGAGCATTTCTAGCATGTTTGGTTGAAATTGAAAATTTACATTTTTCAGTTTTGTCAGACGTTTGTAAAATTCTTAAAGTAGGCTTATTTGCGCAAATTGAGCAATTCTAGCATGTTTGGTTGAAATTGGAAATTTACATTTTTCAGTGTTATCAGACGTTTGTAATATTCTCACAATAAACTAATTAGCTCAATTGGAGCATTTCTAGCATGTTTGGTTGAAATTGGAAATTTAAATTTTTCACTTTTGTCAGACGTTTGTAATATTCTCACAATAAGCTAATTAGCTCAATTGGAGCATTTCTAGCATGTTTGGTTGAAATTGGAAATTTACATTTTTCAGTTTTGTCAGACGTTTGTAATATTTTTAAAATAAGCTAATTAGCTCAATTGGAGCATTTCTAGCATGTTTGGTTGAAATTGGAAATTTACATTTTCCAATTTTGTCAAACGTTTGTAATATTCTCACAATAAGCTAATTAGCTCAATTGGAGCATTTCTAGCATGTTTGGTTGAAATTGGAAATTTACATTTTTCAGTGTTATCAGACGTTTGTAATATTCTCACAATAAACTAATTAGCTCAATTGGAGCATTTCTAGCATGTTTGGTTGAAATTGGAAATTTAAATTTTTCACTTTTGTCAGACGTTTGTAATATTCTCACAATAAGCTAATTAGCTCAATTGGAGCATTTCTAGCATGTTTGGTTGAAATTGGAAATTTACATTTTTCAGTTTTGTCAGACGTTTGTAATATTTTTAAAATAAGCTAATTAGCTCAATTGGAGCATTTCTAGCATGTTTGGTTGAAATTGGAAATTTACATTTTTCACTTTTGTCAGACAATTGCAATATTCTCACAATAAGCTAATTAGCTCAATTGGAGCATTTCTAGCATGTTTGGTTGAAATTGGAAATTTACATTTTTCAGTGTGGTCAGACGTTTGTAATATTCTCACAATAAGCTAATTAGCTCAATTGGAGCATTTCTAGCATGTTTGGTTAAAAATGGAAATTTACATTTTTCACTTTTGTCAGACAATTGCAATATTCTCACAATAAGCTAATTAGCTCAATTGGAGCATTTCTAGCATGTTTGGTTGAAATTGGAAATTTACATTTTTCACTTTTGTCAGACGTTTGTAATATTCTCACAATAAGCTAATTAGCTCAATTGGAGCATTTCTAGCATGTTTGGTTGAAATTGGAAAATTACATTTTTCAGTTTTGTCAGACGTTTTTAATCTTCTCACAATAAGCTAATTAGCGCAATTGGAGCATTTCTAGCATGTTTGGTTGAAATTGAAAATTTACATTTTTAACTTTTGTCAGACAATTGCAATATTCTCACAATAAGCTAATTAGCTCAATTGGAGCATTTCTAGCATGTTTGGTTGAAATTGGAAATTTACATTTTTCAGTTTTGTCAGACGTTTGTAATATTCTCACAATAAGCTAATTAGCTCAATTGGAGCATTTCTAGCATGTTTGGTTGAAATTGGAAATTTACATTTTTGAGTTTTGTCAGACGTTTGTAAAATTCCTACAGTAGGCTTATAGGCTTATTTGCGCAATTTGAGCATTTCTAGCATGTTTGGTTGAAATTGGAAATTTACATTTTTCAGTGTTGTCAGACGTTTGTAATATTCTCACAATAAGCTAATTAGCTCAATTGGAGCATTTCTAACATGTTTGGTTGAAATTGGAAATTTACATTTTTCAGTTTTGTCAGACGTTTGTAATATTCTCACAATAAGTTAATTAGCTCAATTGGAGCATTTCTAGCATGTTTGGTTGAAATTGGAAATTTACATTTTTCACTTTTGTCAGACAATTGCAATATTCTCACAATAAGCTAATTAGCTCAATTGGAGCATTTCTAGCATGTTTGGTTGAAATTGGAAATTTACATTTTTCAGTTTTGTCAGACGTTTTTAAGATTCTCACAATAAGCTAATTAGCTCAATTGGAGCATTTCTAGCATGTTTGGTTGAAATTGGAAATTTACATTTTTCAGTTTTGTCAGACGTTTGTAATATTCTCACAATAAGCTAATTAGCTCAATTGGAGCATTTCTAACATGTTTGGTTGAAATTGGAAATTTACATTTTTCAGTTTTGTCAGACGTTTGTAATATTCTCACAATAAGTTAATTCGCTCAATTTGGAGCATTTCTAGCATGTTTGGTTGAAATTGGAAATTTACATTTTTCACTTTTGTCAGACAATTGCAATATTCTCACAATAAGCTAATTAGCTCAATTGGAGCATTTCTAGCATGTTTGGTTGAAATTGGAAATTTACATTTTTCAGTTTTGTCAGACGTTTGTAATATTCTCACAATAAGCTAATTAGCTCAATTGGAGCATTTCTAGCATGTTTGGTTGAAATTGGAAATTTACATTTTTCAGTTTTGTCAGACGTTTGTAATATTCTCACAATAAGCTAATTAGCTCAATTGGCGCATTTCTAGCATGTTTGGTTGAAATTGGAAATTTACATTTTTCAGTGTTATCAGACGTTTGTAATATTCTCACAATAAACTAATTAGCTCAATTGGAGCATTTCTAGCATGTTTAGTTGAAATTGGAAATTTAAATTTTTCACTTTTGTCAGACGTTTGTAATATTCTCACAATAAGCTAATTAGCTCAATTGGAGCATTTCTAGCATGTTTGGTTGAAATTGGAAATTTACATTTTTCAGTTTTGTCAGACGTTTGTAATATTTTCAAAATAAGCTAATTAGCTCAATTGGAGCATTTCTAGCATGTTTGGTTGAAATTGGAAATTTACATTTTTCAGTGTTATCAGACGTTTGTAATATTCTCACAATAAGCTAATTAGCTCAATTGGAGCATTTCTAGCATGTTTGGTTGAAATTGGAAATTTACATTTTTCACTTTTGTCAGACGTTTGTAATATTCTCACAATAAGCTAATTAGCTCAATTGGAGCATTTCTAGCATGTTTGGTTGAAATTGGAAATTTACATTTTTCAGTGTTGTCAGACATTTGTAATATTCTCACAATAAGCTAATTAGCTCAATTGGAGCATTTCTAGCATGTTTGGTTGAAATTGGAAATTTACATTTATCATGTTTGTCAGACGTTTGTAATATTTTCACAATAAGCTAATTAGCTCAATTGGAGCATTTCTAGCATGTTTGGTTGAAATTGGAAATTTACATTTTTCAGTGTTGTCAGACGTTTGTAATATTCTCACAATAAGCTAATTAGCTCAATTGGAGCATTTCTAGCATGTTTGGTTGAAATTGAAAATTTACATTTTTCAGTTTTGTCAGACGTTTGTAATATTTTCACAATAAGCTAATTAGCTCAATTGGAGCATTTCTAGCATGTTTGGTTGAAATTGGAATTTCACATTTTTCACTTTTGTCAGACGTTTTTAAAATTCTTACAGTAAGCTTATTTGCGCAATTTGAGCATTTCTAGCATGTTTGGTTGAAATTGGAAATTTACATTTTCCAATTTTGTCAGACGTTTGTAATATTCTCACAATAAGCTAATTAGCTCAATTGGAGCATTTCTAGCATGTTTGGCTGAAATTGGAAATTTACATTTTTCACTTTTGTCAGACAATTGCAATATTCTCACAATAAGCTAATTAGCTCAATTGGAGCATTTCTAGCATGTTTGGTTGAAATTGGAAATTTACATTTTTCAGTTTTGTCAGACGTTTGTAATATTCTCACAATAAGCTAATTAGCTCAATTGGAGCATTTCTAGCATGTTTGGTTGAAATTGGAAATTTACATTTTTCAGTGTTATCAGACGTTTGTAATATTCTCACAATAAACTAATTAGCTCAATTGGAGCATTTCTAGCATGTTTGGTTGAAATTGGAAATTTACATTTTTCAGTGTTGTCAGACGTTTGTAATATTCTCACAATAAGCTAATTAGCTCAATTGGCGCATTTCTAGCATGTTTGGTTGAAATTGGAAATTTACAATTTTCAGTGTTATCAGACGTTTGTAATATTCTCACAATAAACTAATTAGCTCAATTGGAGCATTTCTAGCATGTTTGGTTGAAATTGGAAATTTAAATTTTTCACTTTTGTCAGACGTTTGTAATATTCTCACAATAAGCTACATAATTAGCTCAATTGGAGCATTTCTAGCATGTTTGGTTGAAATTGGAAATTTACATTTTTCAGTTTTGTCAGACGTTTGTAATATTTTTAAAATAAGCTAATTAGCTCAATTGGAGCATTTCTAGCATGTTTGGTTGAAATTGGAAATTTACATTTTTCACTTTTGTCAGACAATTGCAATATTCTCACAATAAGCTAATTAGCTCAATTGGAGCATTTCTAGCATGTTTGGTTGAAATTGGAAATTTACATTTTTCAGTGTGGTCAGACGTTTGTAATATTCTCACAATAAGCTAATTAGCTCAATTGGAGCATTTCTAGCATGTTTGGTTAAAAATGGAAATTTACATTTTTCACTTTTGTCAGACAATTGCAATATTCTCACAATAAGCTAATTAGCTCAATTGGAGCATTTCTAGCATGTTTGGTTGAAATTGGAAATTTACATTTTTCACTTTTGTCAGACGTTTGTAATATTCTCACAATAAGCTAATTAGCTCAATTGGAGCATTTCTAGCATGTTTGGTTGAAATTGGAAAATTACATTTTTCAGTTTTGTCAGACGTTTTTAATCTTCTCACAATAAGCTAATTAGCTCAATTGGAGCATTTCTAGCATGTTTGGTTGAAATTGGAAATTTACATTTTTAACTTTTGTCAGACAATTGCAATATTCTCACAATAATCTAATTAGCTCAATTGGAGCATTTCTAGCATGTTTGGTTGAAATTGGAAATTTACATTTTTCAGTTTTGTCAGACGTTTGTAATATTCTCACAATAAGCTAATTAGCTCAATTGGAGCATTTCTAGCATGTTTGGTTGAAATTGGAAATTTACATTTTTCAGTTTTGTCAGACGTTTGTAAAATTCCTACAGTAGGCTTATAGGCTTATTTGCGCAATTTGAGCATTTCTAGCATGTTTGGTTGAAATTGGAAATTTACATTTTTCAGTGTTGTCAGACGTTTGTAATATTCTCACAATAAGCTAATTAGCTCAATTGGAGCATTTCTAACATGTTTGGTTGAAATTGGAAATTTACATTTTTCAGTTTTGTCAGACGTTTGTAATATTCTCACAATAAGTTAATTAGCTCAATTGGAGCATTTCTAGCATGTTTGGTTGAAATTGGAAATTTACATTTTTCACTTTTGTCAGACAATTGCAATATTCTCACAATAAGCTAATTAGCTCAATTGGAGCATTTCTAGCATGTTTGGTTGAAATTGGAAATTTACATTTTTCAGTTTTGTCAGACGTTTTTAATATTCTCACAATAAGCTAATTAGCTCAATTGGAGCATTTCTAGCATGTTTGGTTGAAATTGGAAATTTACATTTTTCAGTTTTGTCAGACGTTTGTAATATTCTCACAATAAGCTAATTAGCTCAATTGGAGCATTTCTAACATGTTTGGTTGAATTTGGAAATTTACATTTTTCAGTTTTGTCAGACGTTTGTAATATTCTCACAATAAGTTAATTCGCTCAATTTGGAGCATTTCTAGCATGTTTGGTTGAAATTGGAAATTTACATTTTTCACTTTTGTCAGACAATTGCAATATTCTCACAATAAGCTAATTAGCTCAATTGGAGCATTTCTAGCATGTTTGGTTGAAATTGGAAATTTACATTTTTCAGTTTTGTCAGACGTTTGTAATATTCTCACAATAAGCTAATTAGCTCAATTGGAGCATTTCTAGCATGTTTGGTTGAAATTGGAAATTTACATTTTTCAGTTTTGTCAGACGTTTGTAATATTCTCACAATAAGCTAATTAGCTCAATTGGCGCATTTCTAGCATGTTTGGTTGAAATTGGAAATTTACATTTTTCAGTGTTATCAGACGTTTGTAATATTCTCACAATAAACTAATTAGCTCAATTGGAGCATTTCTAGCATGTTTAGTTGAAATTGGAAATTTACATTTTTCAGTTTTGTCAGACGTTTGTAATATTTTCAAAATAAGCTAATTAGCTCAATTGGAGCATTTCTAGCATGTTTGGTTGAAATTGGAAATTTACATTTTTCAGTTTTGTCAGACGTTTGTAATATTTTCAAAATAAGCTAATTAGCTCAATTGGAGCATTTCTAGCATGTTTGGTTGAAATTGGAAATTTACATTTTTCAGTGTTATCAGACGTTTGTAATATTCTCACAATAAGTTAATTAGCTCAATTGGAGCATTTCTAGCATGTTTGGTTGAAATTGGAAATTTACATTTTTCACTTTTGTCAGACAATTGCAATATTCTCACAATAAGCTAATTAGCTCAATTGGAGCATTTCTAGCATGTTTAGTTGAAATTGGAAATTTACATTTATCATGTTTGTCAGACGTTTGTAATACTCTCACAATAAGCTAATTAACTCAATTGGAGCATTTCTAACATGTTTGGTTGAAATTGAAAATTTACATTTTTCAGTTTTGTCAGACGTTTGTAATATTCTCACGATAAGCTAATTAGCTCAATTGGAGCATTTCTAGCATGTTTGGTTGAAATTGGAAATTTACATTTTTCAGTTTTGTCAGACGTTTGCAATATTCTCACAATAAGCTAATTAGCTCAATTAGAGCATTTCTAGCATGTTTGGTTGAAATTGGAAATTTACATTTTTCACTTTTGTCAGACGTTTGTAATATTCTCACAATAAGCTAATTAGCTCAATTGGAGCATTTCTAGCATGTTTGGTTGAAATTGGAAATTTACATTTTTCAGTGTTGTCAGACGTTTGTAATATTCTCACAATAAGCTAATTAGCTCAATTGGAGCATTTCTAGCATGTTTGGTTGAAATTGGAAATTTACATTTATCATGTTTGTCAGACGTTTGTAATATTTTCACAATAAGCTAATTAGCTCAATTGGAGCATTTCTAGCATGTTTGGTTGAAATTGGAAATTTACATTTTTCAGTGTTGTCAGACGTTTGTAATATTCTCACAATAAGCTAATTAGCTCAATTGGAGCATTTCTAGCATGTTTGGTTGAAATTGAAAATTTACATTTTTCAGTTTTGTCAGACGTTTGTAATATTTTCACAATAAGCTAATTAGCTCAATTGGAGCATTTCTAGCATGTTTGGTTGAAATTGGAATTTCACATTTTTCACTTTTGTCAGACGTTTTTAAAATTCTTACAGTAAGCTTATTTGCGCAATTTGAGCATTTCTAGCATGTTTGGTTGAAATTGGAAATTTACATTTTCCAATTTTGTCAGACGTTTGTAATATTCTCACAATAAGCTAATTAGCTCAATTGGAGCATTTCTAGCATGTTTGGTTGAAATTAGAAATTTACATTTTTCACTTTTGTCAGACAATTGCAATATTCTCACAATAAGCTAATTAGCTCAATTGGAGCATTTCTAGCATGTTTGGTTGAAATTGGAAATTTACATTTTTCAGTTTTGTCAGACGTTTGTAATATTCTCACAATAAGCTAATTAGCTCAATTGGAGCATTTCTAGCATGTTTGGTTGAAATTGGAAATTTACATTTTTCAGTGTTATCAGACGTTTGTAATATTCTCACAATAAACTAATTAGCTCAATTGGAGCATTTCTAGCATGTTTGGTTGAAATTGGAAATTTACATTTTTCAGTGTTGTCAGACGTTTGTAATATTCTCACAATAAGCTAATTAGCTCAATTAGAGCATTTCTAGCATGTTTGGTTGAAATTGGAAATTTACATTTTTCAGTTTTGTCAGACGTTTGTAATATTTTCACAATAAGCTAATTAGCTCAATTGGAGCATTTCTAGCATGTTT
The DNA here is from genome assembly GCF_963576615.1 of Watersipora subatra. Taxonomy (NCBI): domain Eukaryota; kingdom Metazoa; phylum Bryozoa; class Gymnolaemata; order Cheilostomatida; family Watersiporidae; genus Watersipora; species Watersipora subatra. The sequence goes on from NW_027045440.1 coordinate 103,283, forward strand.
GGTTGAAATTGGAAATTTACATTTTTCACTTTTGTCAGACAATTGCAATATTCTCACAATAAGCTAATTAGCTCAATTGGAGCATTTCTAGCATGTTTGGTTGAAATTGGAAATTTACATTTTTCACTTTTGTCAGACAATTGCAATATTCTCACAATAAGCTAATTAGCTCAATTGGAGCATTTCTAGCATGTTTGGTTGAAATTGGAAATTTACATTTTTCAGTTTTGTCAGACGTTTGTAATATTCTCACAATAAGCTAATTAGCTCAATTGGCGCATTTCTAGCATGTTTGGTTGAAATTGGAAATTTACATTTTTCAGTGTTATCAGACGTTTGTAATATTCTCACAATAAACTAATTAGCTCAATTGGAGCATTTCTAGCATGTTTGGTTGAAATTGGAAATTTAAATTTTTCACTTTTGTCAGACGTTTGTAATATTCTCACAATAAGCTAATTAGCTCAATTGGAGCATTTCTAGCATGTTTGGTTGAAATTGGAAATTTAAATTTTTCAGTTTTGTCAGACGTTTGTAATATTTTCACAATAAGCTAATTAGCTCAATTGGAGCATTTCTAGCATGTTTGGTTGAAATTGGAAATTTACATTTTTCACTTTTGTCAGACAATTGCAATATTCTCACAATAAGCTAATTAGCTCAATTGGAGCATTTCTAGCATGTTTGGTTGAAATTGGAAATTTACATTTTTCAGTTTTGTCAGACGTTTGTAAAATTCCTACAGTAGGCTTATTTGCGCAATTTGAGCATTTCTAGCATGTTTGGTTGAAATTGGAAATTTACATTTCTCAGTGTTGTCAGACGTTTGTAATATTCCCACAATAAGCTAATTAGCTCAATTGGAGCATTTCTAACATGTTTGGTTGAAATTGGAAATTTACATTTTTCAGTTTTGTCAGACGTTTGTAATATTCTCACAATAAGCTAATTAGCTCAATTGGCGCATTTCTAGCATGTTTGGTTGAAATTGGAAATTTACATTTTTCAGTGTTATCAGACGTTTGTAATATTCTCACAATAAACTAATTAGCTCAATTGGAGCATTTCTAGCATGTTTGGTTGAAATTGGAAATTTAAATTTTTCACTTTTGTCAGACGTTTGTAATATTCTCACAATAAGCTAATTAGCTCAATTGGAGCATTTCTAGCATGTTTGGTTGAAATTGGAAATTTAAATTTTTCAGTTTTGTCAGACGTTTGTAATATTTTCACAATAAGCTAATTAGCTCAATTGGAGCATTTCTAGCATGTTTGGTTGAAATTGGAAATTTACATTTTTCACTTTTGTCAGACAATTGCAATATTCTCACAATAAGCTAATTAGCTCAATTGGAGCATTTCTAGCATGTTTGGTTGAAATTGGAAATTTACATTTTTCAGTTTTGTCAGACGTTTGTAAAATTCCTACAGTAGGCTTATTTGCGCAATTTGAGCATTTCTAGCATGTTTGGTTGAAATTGGAAATTTACATTTCTCAGTGTTGTCAGACGTTTGTAATATTCCCACAATAAGCTAATTAGCTCAATTGGAGCATTTCTAACATGTTTGGTTGAAATTGGAAATTTACATTTTTCAGTTTTGTCAGACGTTTGTAATATTCTCACAATAAGTTAATTAGCTCAATTGGAGCATTTCTAGCATGTTTGGTTGAAATTAGAAATTTACATTTTTCAGTGTTGTCAGACGTTTGTAATATTCCCACAATAAGCTAATTAGCTCAATTGGAGCATTTCTAACATGTTTGGTTGAAATTGGAAATTTACATTTTTCAGTTTTGTCAGACGTTTGTAATATTCTCACAATAAGTTAATTAGCTCAATTGGAGCATTTCTAGCATGTTTGGTTGAAATTGGAAATTTACATTTATCATGTTTGTCAGACGTTTGTAATATTTTCACAATAAGCTAATTAGCTCAATTGGAGCATTTCTAGCATGTTTGGTTAAAATTGGAAATTTACATTTTTCAGTGTTGTCAGACGTTTGTAATATTCTCACAATAAGCTAATTAGCTCAATTGGAGCATTTCTAGCATGTTTGGTTGAAATTGAAAATTTACATTTTTCAGTTTTGTCAGACGTTTGTAATATTTTCACAATAAGCTAATTAGCTCAATTGGAGCATTTCTAGCATGTTTGGTTGAAATTGGAATTTCACATTTTTCACTTTTGTCAGACGTTTTTAAAATTCTTACAGTAGGCTTGTTTGCGCAATTTGAGCATTTCTAGCATGTTTGGTTGAAATTGAAAATTTACATTTTTCAGTTTTGTCAGACGTTTGTAAAATTCTTACAGTAGGCTTATTTGCGCAAATTGAGCAATTCTAGCATGTTTGGTTGAAATTGGAAATTTACATTTTTCAATTTTGTCAGACGTTTGTAATATTCTCACAATAAGCTAATTAGCTCAATTGGAGCATTTCTAGCATGTTTGGTTGAAATTGGAAATTTACATTTTTCACTTTTGTCAGACAATTGCAATATTCTCACAATAAGCTAATTAGCTCAATTGGAGCATTTCTAGCATGTTTGGTTGAAATTGGAAATTTACATTTTTCAGTTTTGTCAGATGTTTGTAATATTCTCACAATAAGCTAATTAGCTCAATTGGCGCATTTCTAGCATGTTTGGTTGAAATTGGAAATTTACATTTTTCAGTGTTATCAGACGTTTGTAATATTCTCACAATAAACTAATTAGCTCAATTGGAGCATTTCTAGCATGTTTGGTTGAAATTGGAACTTTAAATTTTTCACTTTTGTCAGACGTTTGTAATATTCTCACAATAAGCTAATTAGCTCAATTGGAGCATTTCTAGCATGTTTGGTTGAAATTGGAAATTTAAATTTTTCAGTTTTGTCAGACGTTTGTAATATTTTCACAATAAGCTAATTAGCTCAATTGGAGCATTTCTAGCATGTTTGGTTGAAATTGGAAATTTACATTTTTCACTTTTGTCAGACAATTGCAATATTCTCACAATAAGCTAATTAGCTCAATTGGAGCATTTCTAGCATGTTTGGTTGAAATTGGAAATTTACATTTTTCAGTTTTGTCAGACGTTTGTAAAATTCCTACAGTAGGCTTATTTGCGCAATTTGAGCATTTCTAGCATGTTTGGTTGAAATTGGAAATTTACATTTTTCAGTGTTGTCAGACGTTTGTAATATTCCCACAATAAGCTAATTAGCTCAATTGGAGCATTTCTAACATGTTTGGTTGAAATTGGAAATTTACATTTTTCAGTTTTGTCAGACGTTTGTAATATTCTCACAATAAGTTAATTAGCTCAATTGGAGCATTTCTAGCATGTTTGGTTGAAATTGGAAATTTACATTTTTCAGTGTTGTCAGACGTTTGTAATATTCCCACAATAAGCTAATTAGCTCAATTGGAGCATTTCTAACATGTTTGGTTGAAATTGGAAATTCACATTTTTCAGTTTTGTCAGACGTTTGTAATATTCTCACAATAAGTTAATTAGCTCAATTGGAGCATTTCTAGCATGTTTGGTTGAAATTGGAAATTTACATTTTTCACTTTTGTCAGACAATTGCAATATTCTCACAATAAGCTAATTAGCTCAATTGGAGCATTTCTAGCATGTTTGGTTGAAATTGGAAATTTACATTTATCATGTTTGTCAGACGTTTGTAATACTCTCACAATAAGCTAATTAACTCAATTGGAGCATTTCTAACATGTTTGGTTGAAATTGAAAATTTACATTTTTCAGTTTTGTCAGACGTTTGTAATATTCTCACGATAAGCTAATTAGCTCAATTGGAGCATTTCTAGCATGTTTGGTTGAAATTGGAAATTTATATTTTTCAGTTTTGTCAGACGTTTGCAATATTCTCACAATAAGCTAATTAGCTCAATTAGAGCATTTCTAGCATGTTTGGTTGAAATTGGAAATTTACATTTTTCACTTTTGTCAGACGTTTGTAATATTCTCACAATAAGCTAATTAGCTCAATTGGAGCATTTCTAGCATGTTTGGTTGAAATTGGAAATTTACATTTTTCAGTGTTGTCAGACGTTTGTAATATTCTCACAATAAGCTAATTAGCTCAATTGGAGCATTTCTAGCATGTTTGGTTGAAATTGGAAATTTACATTTATCATGTTTGTCAGACGTTTGTAATATTTTCACAATAAGCTAATTAGCTCAATTGGAGCATTTCTAGCATGTTTGGTTGAAATTGGAAATTTACATTTTTCAGTGTTGTCAGACGTTTGTAATATTCTCACAATAAGCTAATTAGCTCAATTGGAGCATGTCTAGCATGTTTGGTTGAAATTGAAAATTTACATTTTTCAGTTTTGTCAGACGTTTGTAATATTTTCACAATAAGCTAATTAGCTCAATTGGAGCATTTCTAGCATGTTTGGTTGAAATTGGAATTTCACATTTTTCACTTTTGTCAGACGTTTTTAAAATTCTTACAGTAAGCTTATTTGCGCAATTTGAGCATTTCTAGCATGTTTGGTTGAAATTGGAAATTTACATTTTCCAATTTTGTCAGACGTTTGTAATATTCTCACAATAAGCTAATTAGCTCAATTGGAGCATTTCTAGCATGTTTGGTTGAAATTGGAAATTTACATTTTTCAGTGTTGTCAGACGTTTGTAATATTCTCACAATAAGCTAATTAGCTCAATTGGAGCATTTCTAGCATGTTTGGTTGAAATTGGAAATTTACATTTTTCAGTTTTGTCAGACGTTTGTAATATTTTCACAATAAGCTAATTAGCTCAATTGGAGCATTTCTAGCATGTTTGGTTGAAATTGGAAATTTACATTTTTCACTTTTGTCAGACAATTGCAATATTCTCACAATAAGCTAATTAGCTCAATTGGAGCATTTCTAGCATGTTTGGTTGAAATTGGAAATTTACATTTTTCACTTTTGTCAGACAATTGCAATATTCTCACAATAAGCTAATTAGCTCAATTGGAGCATTTCTAGCATGTTTGGTTGAAAATGGAAATTTACATTTTTCAGTTTTGTCAGACGTTTGTAATATTCTCACAATAAGCTAATTAGCTCAATTGGCGCATTTCTAGCATGTTTGGTTGAAATTGGAAATTTACATTTTTCAGTGTTATCAGACGTTTGTAATATTCTCACAATAAACTAATTAGCTCAATTGGAGCATTTCTAGCATGTTTGGTTGAAATTGGAAATTTAAATTTTTCACTTTTGTCAGACGTTTGTAATATTCTCACAATAAGCTAATTAGCTCAATTGGAGCATTTCTAGCATGTTTGGTTGAAATTGGAAATTTACATTTTTCAGTTTTGTCAGACGTTTGTAATATTTTCACAATAAGCTAATTAGCTCAATTGGAGCATTTCTAGCATGTTTGGTTGAAATTGGAAATTTACATTTTTCACTTTTGTCAGACAATTGCAATATTCTCACAATAAGCTAATTAGCTCAATTGGAGCATTTCTAGCATGTTTGGTTGAAATTGGAAATTTACATTTTTCAGTTTTGTCAGACGTTTGTAAAATTCCTACAGTAGGCTTATTTGCGCAATTTGAGCATTTCTAGCATGTTTGGTTGAAATTGGAAATTTACATTTTTCAGTGTTGTCAGACGTTTGTAATATTCCCACAATAAGCTAATTAGCTCAATTGGAGCATTTCTAACATGTTTGGTTGAAATTGGAAATTTACATTTTTTCAGTTTTGTCAGACGTTTGTAATATTCTCACAATAAGTTAATTAGCTCAATTGGAGCATTTCTAGCATGTTTGGTTGAAATTGGAAATTTACATTTTTCAGTGTTGTCAGACGTTTGTAATATTCCCACAATAAGCTAATTAGCTCAATTGGAGCATTTCTAACATGTTTGGTTGAAATTGGAAATTTACATTTTTCAGTTTTGTCAGACGTTTGTAATATTCTCACAATAAGTTAATTAGCTCAATTGGAGCATTTCTAGCATGTTTGGTTGAAATTGGAAATTTACATATTTCCCTTTTGTCAGACAATTGCAATATTCTCACAATAAGCTAATTAGCTCAATTGGAGCATTTCTAGCATGTTTGGTTGAAATTGGAAATTTACATTTATCATGTTTGTCAGACGTTTGTAATACTCTCACAATAAGCTAATTAGCTCAATTGGAGCATTTCTAGCATGTTTGGTTGAAATTGGAAATTTACATTTTTCAGTGTTGTCAGACGTTTGTAATATTCTCACAATAAGCTAATTAGCTCAATTGGAGCATTTCTAGCATGTTTGGTTGAAATTGAAAATTTACATTTTTCAGTTTTGTCAGACGTTTGTAATATTTTCACAATAAGCTAATTAGCTCAATTGGAGCATTTCTAGCATGTTTGGTTGAAATTGGAAATTTACATTTTTCAGTGTTGTCAGACGTTTGTAATATTCCCACAATAAGCTAATTAGCTCAATTGGAGCATTTCTAACATGTTTGGTTGAAATTGGAAATTTACATTTTTCAGTTTTGTCAGACGTTTGTAATATTCTCACAATAAGTTAATTAGCTCAATTGGAGCATTTCTAGCATGTTTGGTTGAAATTGGAAATTTACATATTTCCCTTTTGTCAGACAATTGCAATATTCTCACAATAAGCTAATTAGCTCAATTGGAGCATTTCTAGCATGTTTGGTTGAAATTGGAAATTTACATTTATCATGTTTGTCAGACGTTTGTAATACTCTCACAATAAGCTAATTAGCTCAATTGGAGCATTTCTAGCATGTTTGGTTGAAATTGGAAATTTACATTTTTCAGTGTTGTCAGACGTTTGTAATATTCTCACAATAAGTTAATTAGCTCAATTGGAGCATTTCTAGCATGTTTGGTTGAAATTGGAAGTTTACATTTTTCAGTGTTGTCAGACGTTTGTAATATTCCCACAATAAGCTAATTAGCTCAATTGGAGCATTTCTAACATGTTTGGTTGAAATTGGAAATTTACATTTTTCAGTTTTGTCAGACGTTTGTAATATTCTCACAATAAGTTAATTAGCTCAATTGGAGCATTTCTAGCATGTTTGGTTGAAATTGGAAATTCACATATTTCCCTTTTGTCAGACAATTGCAATATTCTCACAATAAGCTAATTAGCTCAATTGGAGCATTTCTAGCATGTTTGGTTGAAATTGGAAATTTACATTTATCATGTTTGTCAGACGTTTGTAATACTCTCACAATAAGCTAATTAGCTCAATTGGAGCATTTCTAGCATGTTTGGTTGAAATTGGAAATTTACATTTTTCAGTGTTGTCAGACATTTGTAATATTCTCACAATAAGCTAATTAGCTCAATTGGAGCATTTCTAGCATGTTTGGTTGAAATTGGCAATTTACATTTATCATGTTTGTCAGACGTTTGTAATATTTTCACAATAAGCTAATTAGCTCAATTGGAGCATTTCTAGCATGTTTGGTTGAAATTGGAAATTTACATTTTCCAATTTTGTCAGACGTTTGTAATATTCTCACAATAAGCTAATTAGCTCAATTGGAGCATTTCTAGCATGTTTGGTTGAAATTGGAAATTTACATTTTTCACTTTTGTCAGACAATTGCAATATTCTCACAATAAGCTAATTAGCTCAATTGGAGCATTTCTAGCATGTTTGGTTGAAATTGGAAATTTACATTTTTCAGTTTTGTCAGACGTTTGTAATATTCTCACAATAAGCTAATTAGCTCAATTGGAGCATTTCTAGCATGTTTGGTTGAAATTGGAAATTTACATTTTTCAGTGTTATCAGACGTTTGTAATATTCTCACAATAAACTAATTAGCTCAATTGGAGCATTTCTAGCATGTTTGGTTGAAATTGGAAATTTACATTTTTCAGTGTTGTCAGACGTTTGTAATATTCTCACAATAAGCTAATTAGCTCAATTGGAGCATTTCTGCTCAATTGGAGCATTTCTAGCATGTTTGGTTGAAATTGGAAATTTACATTTTTCACTTTTGTCAGACGTTTGTAATATTCTCACAATAAGCTAATTAGCTCAATTGGAGCATTTCTAGCATGTTTGGTTGAAAATGGGCATTTACATTTTTCACTTTTGTCAGACAATTGCAATATTCTCACAATAAGCTAATTAGCTCAATTGGAGCATTTCTAGCATGTTTGGTTGAAATTGGAAATTTGAATTTTTCAGTGTTGTCAGACGTTTGTAATATTCTCACAATAAGCTAATTAGCTCAATTGGAGCATTTCTAGCATGTTTGGTTGAAATTGGAAATTTACATTTTTCAGTTTTGTCAGACGTTTGTAATATTCTCACAATAAGCTAATTAGCTCAATTGGAGCATTTCTAGCATGTTTGGTTGAAATTGGAAATTTACATTTTTCACTTTTGTCAGACGTTTGTAATATTCTCACAATAAGCTAATTAGCTCAATTGGAGCATTTCTAGCATGTTTGGTTAAAATTGGAAATTTAAATTTTTCACTTTTGTCAGACAATTGCAATATTCTCACAATAAGCTAATTAGCTCAATTGGAGCATTTCTAGCATGTTTGGTTGAAATTGGAAATTTACATTTTTCAGTGTTGTCAGACGTTTGTAATATTCTCACAATAAGCTAATTAGCTCAATTGGAGCATTTCTAGCATGTTTGGTTAAAAATGGAAATTTACATTTTTCACTTTTGTCAGACAATTGCAATATTCTCACAATAAGCTAATTAGCTCAATTGGAGCATTTCTAGCATGTTTGGTTGAAATTGGAAAATTACATTTTTCAGTTTTGTCAGACGTTTGTAATATTCTCACAATAAGCTAATTAGCTCAATTGGAGCATTTCTAGCATGTTTGGTTGAAATTGGAAAATTACATTTTTCAGTTTTGTCAGACGTTTTTAATATTCTCACAATAAGCTAATTAGCTCAATTGGAGCATTTCTAGCATGTTTGGTTGAAATTGGAAATTTACATTTTTCACTTTTGTCAGACAATTGCAATATTCTCACAATAAGCTAATTAGCTCAATTGGAGCATTTCTAGCATGTTTGGTTGAAATTGGAAATTTACATTTTTCAGTTTTGTCAGACGTTTGTAATATTCTCACAATAAGCTAATTAGCTCAATTGGAGCATTTCTAGCATGTTTGGTTGAAATTGGAAATTTACATTTTTCACTTTTGTCAGAGGTTTGTAATATTCTCACAATAAGCTAATTAGCTCAATTGGAGCATTTCTAGCATGTTTGGTTGAAACTGGAAATTTACATTTTTCACTTTTGTCAGACAATTGCAATATTCTCACAATAAGCTAATTAGCTCAATTGGAGCATTTCTAGCATGTTTGGTTGAAATTGGAAATTTACATTTTTCAGTTTTGTCAGACGTTTGTAATATTCTCACAATAAGCTAATTAGCTCAATTGGAGCATTTCTAGCATGTTTGGTTGAAATTGGAAATTTACATTTTTCAGTTTTGTCAGACGTTTGTAAAATTCCTACAGTAGGCTTATTTGCGCAATTTGAGCATTTCTAGCATGTTTGGTTGAAATTGGAAATTTACATTTTTCACTTTTGTCAGACGTTTGTAATATTCTCACAATAAGCTAATTAGCTCAATTAGAGCATTTCTAGCATGTTTGGTTGAAATTGGAAATTTATATTTATCATGTTTGTCAGACGTTTTTAATATTCTCACAATAAGCTAATTAGCTCAATTGGAGCATTTCTAGCATGTTTGGTTGAAATTGGAAATTTACATTTTTCACTTTTGTCAGACGTTTGTAATATTCTCACAATAAGCTAATTAGCTCAATTGGAGCATTTCTAGCATGTTTGGTTGAAATTGGACATTTACATTTTTCACTTTTGTCAGACAATTGCAATATTCTCACAATAAGCTAATTAGCTCAATTGGAGCATTTCTAGCATGTTTGGTTGAAATTGGAAATTTGAATTTTTCAGTGTTGTCAGACGTTTGTAATATTCTCACAATAAGCTAATTAGCTCAATTGGAGCATTTCTAGCATGTTTGGTTGAAATTGGAAATTTACATTTTTCAGTTTTGTCAGACGTTTGTAATATTCTCACAATAAGCTAATTAGCTCAATTGGAGCATTTCTAGCATGTTTGGTTGAAATTGGTAATTTACATTTTTCACTTTTGTCAGACAATTGCAATATTCTCACAATAAGCTAATTAGCTCAATTGGAGCATTTCTAGCATGTTTGGTTGAAATTGGAAATTTACATTTTTCAGTTTTGTCAGACGTTTGTAATATTCTCACAATAAGCTAATTAGCTCAATTGGAGCATTTCTAGCATGTTTGGTTGAAATTGGAAATTTACATTTTTCACTTTTGTCAGACGTTTGTAATATTCTCACAATAAGCTAATTAGCTCAATTGGAGCATTTCTAGCATGTTTGGTTAAAATTGGAAATTTACATTTTTCACTTTTGTCAGACAATTGCAATATTCTCACAATAAGCTAATTAGCTCAATTGGAGCATTTCTAGCATGTTTGGTTGAAATTGGAAATTTACATTTTTCAGTGTTGTCAGACGTTTGTAATATTCTCACAATAAGCTAATTAGCTCAATTGGAGCATTTCTAGCATGTTTGGTTAAAAATGGAAATTTACATTTTTCACTTTTGTCAGACAATTGCAATATTCTCACAATAAGCTAATTAGCTCAATTGGAGCATTTCTAGCATGTTTGGTTGAAATTGGAAAATTACATTTTTCAGTTTTGTCAGACGTTTGTAATATTCTCACAATAAGCTAATTAGCTCAATTGGAGCATTTCTAGCATGTTTGGTTGAAATTGGAAAATTACATTTTTCAGTTTTGTCAGACGTTTTTAATATTCTCACAATAAGCTAATTAGCTCAATTGGAGCATTTCTAGCATGTTTGGTTGAAATTGGAAATTTACATTTTTCACTTTTGTCAGACAATTGCAATATTCTCACAATAAGCTAATTAGCTCAATTGGAGCATTTCTAGCATGTTTGGTTGAAATTGAAAATTTACATTTTTCAGTGTTGTCAGACGTTTGTAATATTCTCACAATAAGCTAATTAGCTCAATTGGAGCATTTCTAGCATGTTTGGTTAAAAATGGAAATTTACATTTTTCACTTTTGTCAGACAATTGCAATATTCTCACAATAAGCTAATTAGCTCAATTGGAGCATTTCTAGCATGTTTGGTTGAAATTGGAAAATTACATTTTTCAGTTTTGTCAGACGTTTGTAATATTCTCACAATAAGCTAATTAGCTCAATTGGAGCATTTCTAGCATGTTTGGTTAAAATTGGAAAATTACATTTTTCAGTTTTGTCAGACGTTTTTAATATTCTCACAATAAGCTAATTAGCTCAATTGGAGCATTTCTAGCATGTTTGGTTGAAATTGGAAATTTACATTTTTCACTTCTGTCAGACAATTGCAATATTCTCACAATAAGCTAATTAGCTCAATTGGAGCATTTCTAGCATGTTTGGTTGAAATTGGAAATTTACATTTTTCAGTTTTGTCAGACGTTTGTAATATTCTCACAATAAGCTAATTAGCTCAATTGGAGCATTTCTAGCATGTTTGGTTGAAATTGGAATTTTACATTTTTCACTTTTGTCAGAGGTTTGTAATATTCTCACAATAAGCTAATTAGCTCAATTGGAGCATTTCTAGCATGTTTGGTTGAAATTGGAAATTTACATTTTCCAGTGTTGTCAGACGTTTGTAATATTCTCACAATAAGCTAATTTGCTCAATTGGAGCATTTCTAGCATGTTTGGTTAAAAATGGAAATTTACATTTTTCACTTTTGTCAGACAATTGCAATATTCTCAAAATAAGCTAATTAGCTCAATTGGAGCATTTCTAGCATGTTTGGTTGAAATTGGAAATTTACATTTTTCAGTTTTGTCAGACGTTTGTAATATTCTCACAATAAGCTAATTAGCTCAATTGGAGCATTTCTAGCATGTTTGGTTGAATTTGGAAAAATTACATTTTTCAGTTTTGTCAGACGTTTTTAATATTCTCACAATAAGCTAATTAGCTCAATTGAAGCATTTCTAGCATGTTTGGTTGAAATTGGAAATTTACATTTTTCACTTTTGTCAGACATTTGCAATATTCTCACAATAGCTAATTAGCTCAATTGGAGAATTTCTAGCATGTTTGGTTGAAATTGGAAAATTACATTTTTCAGTTTTGTCAGACGTTTTTAATATTCTCACAATAAGCTAATTAGCTCAATTGGAGCATTTCTAGCATGTTTGGTTGAAATTGGAAATTTACATTTTTCACTTTTGTCAGACAATTGCAATATTCTCACAATAAGCTAATTAGCTCAATTGGAGCATTTCTAGCATGTTTGGTTGAAATTGGAAATTTACATTTTTTCAGTTTTGTCAGACGTTTGTAATATTCTCACAATAAGCTAATTAGCTCAATTGGAGCATTTCTAGCATGTTTGGTTGAAATTGGAAATTTACATTTTTCAGTTTTGTCAGAGGTTTGTAATATTCTCACAATAAGCTAATTAGCTCAATTGGAGCATTTCTAGCATGTTTGGTTAAAAAATGGAAATTTACATTTTTCACTTTTGTCAGACAATTGCAATATTCTCACAATAAGCTAATTAGCTCAATTGGAGCATTTCTAGCATGTTTGGTTGAAATTGGAAAATTACATTCTTCAGTTTTGTCAGACGTTTGTAATATTCTCACAATAAGCTAATTAGCTCAATTGGAGCATTTCTAGCATGTTTGGTTGAAAATTGGAAATTTACATTTTTCACTTCTGTCAGACAATTGCAATATTCTCACAATAAGCTAATTAGCTCAATTGGAGCATTTCTAGCATGTTTGGTTGAAATTGGAAATTTACATTTTTCAGTTTTGTCAGACGTTTGTAATATTCTCACAATAAGCTAATTAGCTCAATTGGAGCATTTCTAGCATGTTTGGTTGAAATTGGAAATTTACATTTTTCACTTTTGTCAGAGGTTTGTAATATTCTCACAATAAGCTAATTAGCTTCAATTGGAGCATTTCTAGCATGTTTGGTTGAAATTGGAAATTTACATTTTCCAGTGTT
>NW_027045441.1:0-9044 GCF_963576615.1 Watersipora subatra
GACTTAGACTTAGACTTAGACTTAGACTTAGACTTAGACTTAGACTTAGACTTAGACTTAGACTTAGACTTAGACTTAGACTTAGACTTAGACTTAGACTTAGACTTAGACTTAGACTTAGACTTAGACTTAGACTTAGACTTAGACTTAGACTTAGACTTAGACTTAGACTTAGACTTAGACTTAGACTTAGACTTAGACTTAGACTTAGACTTAGACTTAGACTTAGACTTAGACTTAGACTTAGACTTAGACTTAGACTTAGACTTAGACTTAGACTTAGACTTAGACTTAGACTTAGACTTAGACTTAGACTTAGACTTAGACTTAGACTTAGACTTAGACTTAGACTTAGACTTAGACTTAGACTTAGACTTAGACTTAGACTTAGACTTAGACTTAGACTTAGACTTAGACTTAGACTTAGACTTAGACTTAGACTTAGACTTAGACTTAGACTTAGACTTAGACTTAGACTTAGACTTAGACTTAGACTTAGACTTAGACTTAGACTTAGACTTAGACTTAGACTTAGACTTAGACTTAGACTTAGACTTAGACTTAGACTTAGACTTAGACTTAGACTTAGACTTAGACTTAGACTTAGACTTAGACTTAGACTTAGACTTAGACTTAGACTTAGACTTAGACTTAGACTTAGACTTAGACTTAGACTTAGACTTAGACTTAGACTTAGACTTAGACTTAGACTTAGACTTAGACTTAGACTTAGACTTAGACTTAGACTTAGACTTAGACTTAGACTTAGACTTAGACTTAGACTTAGACTTAGACTTAGACTTAGACTTAGACTTAGACTTAGACTTAGACTTAGACTTAGACTTAGACTTAGACTTAGACTTAGACTTAGACTTAGACTTAGACTTAGACTTAGACTTAGACTTAGACTTAGACTTAGACTTAGACTTAGACTTAGACTTAGACTTAGACTTAGACTTAGACTTAGACTTAGACTTAGACTTAGACTTAGACTTAGACTTAGACTTAGACTTAGACTTAGACTTAGACTTAGACTTAGACTTAGACTTAGACTTAGACTTAGACTTAGACTTAGACTTAGACTTAGACTTAGACTTAGACTTAGACTTAGACTTAGACTTAGACTTAGACTTAGACTTAGACTTAGACTTAGACTTAGACTTAGACTTAGACTTAGACTTAGACTTAGACTTAGCTTAGACTTAGACTTAGACTTAGACTTAGACTTAGACTTAGACTTAGACTTAGACTTAGACTTAGACTTAGACTTAGACTTAGACTTAGACTTAGACTTAGACTTAGACTTAGACTTAGACTTAGACTTAGACTTAGACTTAGACTTAGACTTAGACTTAGACTTAGACTTAGACTTAGACTTAGACTTAGACTTAGACTTAGACTTAGACTTAGACTTAGACTTAGACTTAGACTTAGACTTAGACTTAGACTTAGACTTAGACTTAGACTTAGACTTAGACTTAGACTTAGACTTAGACTTAGACTTAGACTTAGACTTAGACTTAGACTTAGACTTAGACTTAGACTTAGACTTAGACTTAGACTTAGACTTAGACTTAGACTTAGACTTAGACTTAGACTTAGACTTAGACTTAGACTTAGACTTAGACTTAGACTTAGACTTAGACTTAGACTTAGACTTAGACTTAGACTTAGACTTAGACTTAGACTTAGACTTAGACTTAGACTTAGACTTAGACTTAGACTTAGACTTAGACTTAGACTTAGACTTAGACTTAGACTTAGACTTAGACTTAGACTTAGACTTAGACTTAGACTTAGACTTAGACTTAGACTTAGACTTAGACTTAGACTTAGACTTAGACTTAGACTTAGACTTAGACTTAGACTTAGACTTAGACTTAGACTTAGACTTAGACTTAGACTTAGACTTAGACTTAGACTTAGACTTAGACTTAGACTTAGACTTAGACTTAGACTTAGACTTAGACTTAGACTTAGACTTAGACTTAGACTTAGACTTAGACTTAGACTTAGACTTAGACTTAGACTTAGACTTAGACTTAGACTTAGACTTAGACTTAGACTTAGACTTAGACTTAGACTTAGACTTAGACTTAGACTTAGACTTAGACTTAGACTTAGACTTAGACTTAGACTTAGACTTAGACTTAGACTTAGACTTAGACTTAGACTTAGACTTAGACTTAGACTTAGACTTAGACTTAGACTTAGACTTAGACTTAGACTTAGACTTAGACTTAGACTTAGACTTAGACTTAGACTTAGACTTAGACTTAGACTTAGACTTAGACTTAGACTTAGACTTAGACTTAGACTTAGACTTAGACTTAGACTTAGACTTAGACTTAGACTTAGACTTAGACTTAGACTTAGACTTAGACTTAGACTTAGACTTAGACTTAGACTTAGACTTAGACTTAGACTTAGACTTAGACTTAGACTTAGACTTAGACTTAGACTTAGACTTAGACTTAGACTTAGACTTAGACTTAGACTTAGACTTAGACTTAGACTTAGACTTAGACTTAGACTTAGACTTAGACTTAGACTTAGACTTAGACTTAGACTTAGACTTAGACTTAGACTTAGACTTAGACTTAGACTTAGACTTAGACTTAGACTTAGACTTAGACTTAGACTTAGACTTAGACTTAGACTTAGACTTAGACTTAGACTTAGACTTAGACTTAGACTTAGACTTAGACTTAGACTTAGACTTAGACTTAGACTTAGACTTAGACTTAGACTTAGACTTAGACTTAGACTTAGACTTAGACTTAGACTTAGACTTAGACTTAGACTTAGACTTAGACTTAGACTTAGACTTAGACTTAGACTTAGACTTAGACTTAGACTTAGACTTAGACTTAGACTTAGACTTAGACTTAGACTTAGACTTAGACTTAGACTTAGACTTAGACTTAGACTTAGACTTAGACTTAGACTTAGACTTAGACTTAGACTTAGACTTAGACTTAGACTTAGACTTAGACTTAGACTTAGACTTAGACTTAGACTTAGACTTAGACTTAGACTTAGACTTAGACTTAGACTTAGACTTAGACTTAGACTTAGACTTAGACTTAGACTTAGACTTAGACTTAGACTTAGACTTAGACTTAGACTTAGACTTAGACTTAGACTTAGACTTAGACTTAGACTTAGACTTAGACTTAGACTTAGACTTAGACTTAGACTTAGACTTAGACTTAGACTTAGACTTAGACTTAGACTTAGACTTAGACTTAGACTTAGACTTAGACTTAGACTTAGACTTAGACTTAGACTTAGACTTAGACTTAGACTTAGACTTAGACTTAGACTTAGACTTAGACTTAGACTTAGACTTAGACTTAGACTTAGACTTAGACTTAGACTTAGACTTAGACTTAGACTTAGACTTAGACTTAGACTTAGACTTAGACTTAGACTTAGACTTAGACTTAGACTTAGACTTAGACTTAGACTTAGACTTAGACTTAGACTTAGACTTAGACTTAGACTTAGACTTAGACTTAGACTTAGACTTAGACTTAGACTTAGACTTAGACTTAGACTTAGACTTAGACTTAGACTTAGACTTAGACTTAGACTTAGACTTAGACTTAGACTTAGACTTAGACTTAGACTTAGACTTAGACTTAGACTTAGACTTAGACTTAGACTTAGACTTAGACTTAGACTTAGACTTAGACTTAGACTTAGACTTAGACTTAGACTTAGACTTAGACTTAGACTTAGACTTAGACTTAGACTTAGACTTAGACTTAGACTTAGACTTAGACTTAGACTTAGACTTAGACTTAGACTTAGACTTAGACTTAGACTTAGACTTAGACTTAGACTTAGACTTAGACTTAGACTTAGACTTAGACTTAGACTTAGACTTAGACTTAGACTTAGACTTAGACTTAGACTTAGACTTAGACTTAGACTTAGACTTAGACTTAGACTTAGACTTAGACTTAGACTTAGACTTAGACTTAGACTTAGACTTAGACTTAGACTTAGACTTAGACTTAGACTTAGACTTAGACTTAGACTTAGACTTAGACTTAGACTTAGACTTAGACTTAGACTTAGACTTAGACTTAGACTTAGACTTAGACTTAGACTTAGACTTAGACTTAGACTTAGACTTAGACTTAGACTTAGACTTAGACTTAGACTTAGACTTAGACTTAGACTTAGACTTAGACTTAGACTTAGACTTAGACTTAGACTTAGACTTAGACTTAGACTTAGACTTAGACTTAGACTTAGACTTAGACTTAGACTTAGACTTAGACTTAGACTTAGACTTAGACTTAGACTTAGACTTAGACTTAGACTTAGACTTAGACTTAGACTTAGACTTAGACTTAGACTTAGACTTAGACTTAGACTTAGACTTAGACTTAGACTTAGACTTAGACTTAGACTTAGACTTAGACTTAGACTTAGACTTAGACTTAGACTTAGACTTAGACTTAGACTTAGACTTAGACTTAGACTTAGACTTAGACTTAGACTTAGACTTAGACTTAGACTTAGACTTAGACTTAGACTTAGACTTAGACTTAGACTTAGACTTAGACTTAGACTTAGACTTAGACTTAGACTTAGACTTAGACTTAGACTTAGACTTAGACTTAGACTTAGACTTAGACTTAGACTTAGACTTAGACTTAGACTTAGACTTAGACTTAGACTTAGACTTAGACTTAGACTTAGACTTAGACTTAGACTTAGACTTAGACTTAGACTTAGACTTAGACTTAGACTTAGACTTAGACTTAGACTTAGACTTAGACTTAGACTTAGACTTAGACTTAGACTTAGACTTAGACTTAGACTTAGACTTAGACTTAGACTTAGACTTAGACTTAGACTTAGACTTAGACTTAGACTTAGACTTAGACTTAGACTTAGACTTAGACTTAGACTTAGACTTAGACTTAGACTTAGACTTAGACTTAGACTTAGACTTAGACTTAGACTTAGACTTAGACTTAGACTTAGACTTAGACTTAGACTTAGACTTAGACTTAGACTTAGACTTAGACTTAGACTTAGACTTAGACTTAGACTTAGACTTAGACTTAGACTTAGACTTAGACTTAGACTTAGACTTAGACTTAGACTTAGACTTAGACTTAGACTTAGACTTAGACTTAGACTTAGACTTAGACTTAGACTTAGACTTAGACTTAGACTTAGACTTAGACTTAGACTTAGACTTAGACTTAGACTTAGACTTAGACTTAGACTTAGACTTAGACTTAGACTTAGACTTAGACTTAGACTTAGACTTAGACTTAGACTTAGACTTAGACTTAGACTTAGACTTAGACTTAGACTTAGACTTAGACTTAGACTTAGACTTAGACTTAGACTTAGACTTAGACTTAGACTTAGACTTAGACTTAGACTTAGACTTAGACTTAGACTTAGACTTAGACTTAGACTTAGACTTAGACTTAGACTTAGACTTAGACTTAGACTTAGACTTAGACTTAGACTTAGACTTAGACTTAGACTTAGACTTAGACTTAGACTTAGACTTAGACTTAGACTTAGACTTAGACTTAGACTTAGACTTAGACTTAGACTTAGACTTAGACTTAGACTTAGACTTAGACTTAGACTTAGACTTAGACTTAGACTTAGACTTAGACTTAGACTTAGACTTAGACTTAGACTTAGACTTAGACTTAGACTTAGACTTAGACTTAGACTTAGACTTAGACTTAGACTTAGACTTAGACTTAGACTTAGACTTAGACTTAGACTTAGACTTAGACTTAGACTTAGACTTAGACTTAGACTTAGACTTAGACTTAGACTTAGACTTAGACTTAGACTTAGACTTAGACTTAGACTTAGACTTAGACTTAGACTTAGACTTAGACTTAGACTTAGACTTAGACTTAGACTTAGACTTAGACTTAGACTTAGACTTAGACTTAGACTTAGACTTAGACTTAGACTTAGACTTAGACTTAGACTTAGACTTAGACTTAGACTTAGACTTAGACTTAGACTTAGACTTAGACTTAGACTTAGACTTAGACTTAGACTTAGACTTAGACTTAGACTTAGACTTAGACTTAGACTTAGACTTAGACTTAGACTTAGACTTAGACTTAGACTTAGACTTAGACTTAGACTTAGACTTAGACTTAGACTTAGACTTAGACTTAGACTTAGACTTAGACTTAGACTTAGACTTAGACTTAGACTTAGACTTAGACTTAGACTTAGACTTAGACTTAGACTTAGACTTAGACTTAGACTTAGACTTAGACTTAGACTTAGACTTAGACTTAGACTTAGACTTAGACTTAGACTTAGACTTAGACTTAGACTTAGACTTAGACTTAGACTTAGACTTAGACTTAGACTTAGACTTAGACTTAGACTTAGACTTAGACTTAGACTTAGACTTAGACTTAGACTTAGACTTAGACTTAGACTTAGACTTAGACTTAGACTTAGACTTAGACTTAGACTTAGACTTAGACTTAGACTTAGACTTAGACTTAGACTTAGACTTAGACTTAGACTTAGACTTAGACTTAGACTTAGACTTAGACTTAGACTTAGACTTAGACTTAGACTTAGACTTAGACTTAGACTTAGACTTAGACTTAGACTTAGACTTAGACTTAGACTTAGACTTAGACTTAGACTTAGACTTAGACTTAGACTTAGACTTAGACTTAGACTTAGACTTAGACTTAGACTTAGACTTAGACTTAGACTTAGACTTAGACTTAGACTTAGACTTAGACTTAGACTTAGACTTAGACTTAGACTTAGACTTAGACTTAGACTTAGACTTAGACTTAGACTTAGACTTAGACTTAGACTTAGACTTAGACTTAGACTTAGACTTAGACTTAGACTTAGACTTAGACTTAGACTTAGACTTAGACTTAGACTTAGACTTAGACTTAGACTTAGACTTAGACTTAGACTTAGACTTAGACTTAGACTTAGACTTAGACTTAGACTTAGACTTAGACTTAGACTTAGACTTAGACTTAGACTTAGACTTAGACTTAGACTTAGACTTAGACTTAGACTTAGACTTAGACTTAGACTTAGACTTAGACTTAGACTTAGACTTAGACTTAGACTTAGACTTAGACTTAGACTTAGACTTAGACTTAGACTTAGACTTAGACTTAGACTTAGACTTAGACTTAGACTTAGACTTAGACTTAGACTTAGACTTAGACTTAGACTTAGACTTAGACTTAGACTTAGACTTAGACTTAGACTTAGACTTAGACTTAGACTTAGACTTAGACTTAGACTTAGACTTAGACTTAGACTTAGACTTAGACTTAGACTTAGACTTAGACTTAGACTTAGACTTAGACTTAGACTTAGACTTAGACTTAGACTTAGACTTAGACTTAGACTTAGACTTAGACTTAGACTTAGACTTAGACTTAGACTTAGACTTAGACTTAGACTTAGACTTAGACTTAGACTTAGACTTAGACTTAGACTTAGACTTAGACTTAGACTTAGACTTAGACTTAGACTTAGACTTAGACTTAGACTTAGACTTAGACTTAGACTTAGACTTAGACTTAGACTTAGACTTAGACTTAGACTTAGACTTAGACTTAGACTTAGACTTAGACTTAGACTTAGACTTAGACTTAGACTTAGACTTAGACTTAGACTTAGACTTAGACTTAGACTTAGACTTAGACTTAGACTTAGACTTAGACTTAGACTTAGACTTAGACTTAGACTTAGACTTAGACTTAGACTTAGACTTAGACTTAGACTTAGACTTAGACTTAGACTTAGACTTAGACTTAGACTTAGACTTAGACTTAGACTTAGACTTAGACTTAGACTTAGACTTAGACTTAGACTTAGACTTAGACTTAGACTTAGACTTAGACTTAGACTTAGACTTAGACTTAGACTTAGACTTAGACTTAGACTTAGACTTAGACTTAGACTTAGACTTAGACTTAGACTTAGACTTAGACTTAGACTTAGACTTAGACTTAGACTTAGACTTAGACTTAGACTTAGACTTAGACTTAGACTTAGACTTAGACTTAGACTTAGACTTAGACTTAGACTTAGACTTAGACTTAGACTTAGACTTAGACTTAGACTTAGACTTAGACTTAGACTTAGACTTAGACTTAGACTTAGACTTAGACTTAGACTTAGACTTAGACTTAGACTTAGACTTAGACTTAGACTTAGACTTAGACTTAGACTTAGACTTAGACTTAGACTTAGACTTAGACTTAGACTTAGACTTAGACTTAGACTTAGACTTAGACTTAGACTTAGACTTAGACTTAGACTTAGACTTAGACTTAGACTTAGACTTAGACTTAGACTTAGACTTAGACTTAGACTTAGACTTAGACTTAGACTTAGACTTAGACTTAGACTTAGACTTAGACTTAGACTTAGACTTAGACTTAGACTTAGACTTAGACTTAGACTTAGACTTAGACTTAGACTTAGACTTAGACTTAGACTTAGACTTAGACTTAGACTTAGACTTAGACTTAGACTTAGACTTAGACTTAGACTTAGACTTAGACTTAGACTTAGACTTAGACTTAGACTTAGACTTAGACTTAGACTTAGACTTAGACTTAGACTTAGACTTAGACTTAGACTTAGACTTAGACTTAGACTTAGACTTAGACTTAGACTTAGACTTAGACTTAGACTTAGACTTAGACTTAGACTTAGACTTAGACTTAGACTTAGACTTAGACTTAGACTTAGACTTAGACTTAGACTTAGACTTAGACTTAGACTTAGACTTAGACTTAGACTTAGACTTAGACTTAGACTTAGACTTAGACTTAGACTTAGACTTAGACTTAGACTTAGACTTAGACTTAGACTTAGACTTAGACTTAGACTTAGACTTAGACTTAGACTTAGACGTAGACTTAGACTTAGACTTAGACTTAGACTTAGACTTAGACTTAGACTTAGACTTAGACTTAGACTTAGACTTAGACTTAGACTTAGACTTAGACTTAGACTTAGACTTAGAC
>NW_027045442.1:0-17566 GCF_963576615.1 Watersipora subatra
TTTATAGCATTTTGGAGAAGCCCGTGCTTGTATTTTTCTTTTAGTACACTGGCAGCTCCATGCACATTTAAAGATAATAATCATGTTTACAACTATTCTTTAGAATAGTGAGGTAGCCGCTTGAAGTAGTAGTTAAAGTGCCTGTCTGTAAGATAACTGTTTTTTCAGAGTTGATTTCTCGTGTGAAGCGGTTTTTTATGTCTGTAACTTTATCGCTACAACTGGACAGACAAAAAATAAACAAACCAATGAACAGTTAGATTTATATATGTAGTTTAATCCTTGTTTTGTCTTGACTCCAAATACGTAAACTAGAAGCAACAAAATTGTGTTTTTGAATAATTATAGAGACTAATTTCCAAACATCCGTAAGCATTCATAAATATTTTTCATTGAGCTGCACTGAGGCCGCGCATTGAGCCAACCAACTATTGTTGCTCAACAGACATGTCAAGAGATACTTTGTGATGGGTGCACAACTCCTGACCCTTAATCTGTCTGCTTGGTTGAAGCCCAAAAGTCTTTTTGCAATTTTATTTAATTAAAAACCTATGATTTTTTTTCATTTTATCAGCTCAGTAATAACAATTGAGTTTTATCGATTGTTTGCAGGTAGAATATCTTTATGCCTATTGATAAAGTTGTGGTGCCGTGAGTAGACAGTATATGGCTGATCTCATCAGGCAATGTGTTGTCATCTTTAGTTGACCTCATCAAGTCTTGTTTTTGCAGCGCAAAAACAAGACATGATGAGTTGACAAGTTTTTTGTTTTTCTTTGTTTTTTTTGTAACTTTCACCTTATCACCTATATGGTGCTTTAGGTATCTCAAAAGGGTGTCAGGATAGCCTAGTGGTAGCATATTTGATTGTCAACCATGGGGTTGGTGGTTCAAATCCTTCTTAGTGCTGGTCTGACAAAACGCTTCAGCAATCTTTCAGCCCCAAATTGCTGGGGCTTTCAGATCTAGACCATTCCTTGAAGGACCCTTGTAGTACCATACTGAAATTGTGGGCAAATTAAAGATCCACTTCTGTTTTTTACACATTAGACAAGTGAAATGGTTACCTGGCGCTGTCAGACTGGATTTGTTGCAAAATGCATCCTTTCAGATTAATTTGACAGTTCCAAAAGTGGTAGATACTAAAAACAGGATCATTTCTACTCTACCATACTGCCTGACCCAAGCATACTTTGTTAGGATGCAAGTCACTGTCAATTTTTACAGACGGTCAGAAAAAAAAGGTATCTCAAAAGGCACTACGGCATGGTCAAGGAGAAGGAGCACTCTGGTAGATGCATCTTATTAATTTTATGTAAATACATCTTACTTATTTTAACATTAGTATTCTTATATTTAAATATTTCAATGAACAACCTGTTTTACCGAATAGATTTTTACTAGGAGAAATTTTTTAGCCGTTGGTCTACCAGATGAAATTTTATTGGCTGTAGTTTTATTGGCTGCTATTCTGCTGACAGATATCGCTTTAATAGCAGTGGTTCTTTTAGTGGCAGTTCTAGCAGTGCAAGAAGATCTAAGATTAAAATATTCAGTTTCAAGTAAACAAAAAAGAGAATTTCACTTCAAATAGAACCAAGTTTTGCTGTTACGTATTTGGCTACAAGCTAGCTTAAAAATTAAATTAAACTGGATTAAATATTAAAAATTAAAGTATTATTTTTTCTATATTGCAGTAAACATACCTGAAACTCATTAAGATATATTTATTATAAAACAAAGATAAACCAGATGCACCTTAAAATGAATATATTAAAATAACAATGAGCGATAAGCAAAAATTAGGAGTCAGCAATCAACTTGGTTACTATTGCGAGTTGTTTACCTTGAAGTTAAGCTGTTTGACAGTCATTTGTATCTGCAGTACTCAATGTTGACTTGACATTACTCAAGGGTGACTTACAGTACGCAAGGGTGACTTGCACTATTCAAGGGTGACTAACACTACTTATGGGTGACTTGACATAACATTAGGGTGACTTGACGTAACATTAGGGCTAGGATAAGAGTTATTCCTACACGGAAAATTGTAATATAAACAAGCTTTATTATTAGGAACTCTATGACATTGATGGTTTCCATAGTCCTGGCTAAAAGTTCTCCACACTTGTTGCGGCTTTTCATATGTCAGATTGCAGAGGTAACAAAAGAAATCTACAAACAATGCAATAATAAAAGCTTTCATCACATAATAATAGATTATTTTGAAAATAAGTTCATAATAATTTACAAGTATACTTTTAAAGCAGAGCTCTAGTTGTCAAATACTTTCTGTGCCAACAGTAACTAAAGGTTCTTTATACCCTTAATGTTATTTTTAAAAATTCAAGAGAATTATGCTCACGCAAAAAACACATCAAAATAAAAACTTTGTCATCATATTTTACAAAAGGTGTTAATACATTGTAGGTTACAGATGGCAATAACTCAATAACTTACAAAATATCTTTATAATGTAGTAGTTTTACTCATTATTTTATGTGAAGTTTACCAGCAGCAATTTTGCTACCAACACCTCCACCAATAACAGCTCTACTTTTAGGAGCTCCACCAATAACAGCTCTACTTTTAGAAGCTCCACCAATAACAGCTCTACCTTTAAAAGCTCAACCAATAACAGTTCTATCGGCAGCAGCTCTACCAGTAGATCTACCAGCTGTTTTTAACAATAGCCAGTGACACATTTTTTAGCAGATTTTTCAAATTTACCACTAAAGCAAACCAGACGTAATACTATGTAAAGTTGACTTCACTGACATTTTTTCGACATTTGAGTCAACAGCATTTGCTTTATGATTTCGACTAAGAATATTCAAGGTATCATAAAATCTTCTACAATAATTTAGTTATCTTACGATGACAGTAGGCCATTTAGGAAAAGTAATTTTTAAAGTAACATTAATATTTAAAATGTAGTTTTTAAAACAAGAAATGTAGAAATAATGCAATATAGGGAGAATAAGAGAGACAGAGAGGAATCAGAAAGATGTAGAGACAATGAGGGAGACATTTTGATGAATTTTGAGAAAGCATGACCAGATCAGATCTACATTTTATCAAATGTTGGGTCTTCTTTACTGACTCCTTCAAAATGCATTCAGAAAAGGTCTTCAAACCGGAAGACATGTCAGCCTTCAAGAAGTTGTTTGATTGACTAAATCCTTATCTCACGCATAGTCAGATTTTTTTGGTCTTTTCAGCGCAAGTGCTAAGTGCAAAAGCAGGCTAACTAAGAAATATGGAAGCATTTCTTATGAGGGTGTTAAACATACTAATTGATCAACATACTAATCAAATCAACCTCAATAATCAACCAGTGATTAGAGTTGTGTGTATCTATATGTATTTATAAAACTTTGGTCGTCTTGCAATCTTGCTTGAAACCATCAAACTGAAGCATTAGTATAGGCAGTAATTGAACGCTTTTTAAAATTTTAAAAAGTCGTTTTATATGGGACTCGAACTCATGACATCAAATTTAGTAGACCGACAATCAATTCCCTGTGCAGGTTTTGCAAAATACTTTTCACTATAATAAAAGTGATGTTTCGTGAGGTTAAAAAGTATGGCATGAAAGAAAAGTTGTAAAAACAAACTGCCAGAGCTCCTTGCCTTACCTACAGTTTAATTATTGGAAAATAGCAAGCCTATTCTACACAACTCTGGGCCCATATGGCAATTGCAGAATTTTAATTTTTTATATAAATGCACTCCGATCTTTCTTAATAAAAACACAAAAATGCACCTTTGTGTATTAAAAATTTTTTCCATTTTTCTCAATAAAAGCATTAATAAATTGTTGTCATAAAAACAGTGTAGCAATTTGTTCTGAAAGTCTACACGCTTTCTGCAAGCTATTTGAACAAAAAGGAAGAAATCTCTAACAATGAACTTTTATATAATAATGATTTTGGGTTACCTAATTGCGGGTTACCAAAGGGGCTTAAACACAGCAACATCCTATTGTTTTACACTAGGAATGCCAGAGCACAGCTGCACTGAAAACAACCGACCGTCTAAAATGTTATATCTAAAATGCTCAAGTTACGAGTGTCTGTCATTGTTCCAAAAGTGGTTAAACACTTTAAAAAGTATTTTTTTCTACATATATATTTCTCAAAGTATGTTTTATGTCGTATGTCCGTCTGCCTGTCTGCATTTCGGCTATAGTTACAAAAATCTTGAAATAAAGAATCTGTACAGAAGAAGATTTGATCTCAGACCCTACCGTTCACCTGTCCGATGCCCTACCCAATGGGCCACAAAGATAGAGTTGTTCGCCGGCCAATATACAGTAAGTCGGTATATGAGAGCACATGCCCAACGGCTTTGCATACCACGCACAGGGCCGTATTGTTCTATGAGGCAGCCTCTGCTATGCTGAGGCAAAATTTCAGCACCCATAACGGCCAAACGGTGATTTTCTTGTTGTTTTTGTTGTTTAGTGTCGACAATGTTCAGACGAAAGATGCGAAAGTATCGTGCAGAGCCCGTTTTCAGAATGTTACTAGTGGTTGCAAACCTAGCGAATCCATTTCGATAACATTGTTTACTGCTGAGAATTAAACGGAAAACAGACGTTTCGGTTTTGTCCGATCTGGATTCACATATTTAATGATAATGATTAAATTTAAATGTGCTAGACGCTGCTGAACTGACGAAGAGTTTTGATTTTGACGACTACCATAAATTCTGGACTTTCAAAACATTTATTTCCACTTAAGATCAATATTTTGATAGTTATGGTAAGCCAATTACTTACAGGATCGAGTAGAATAATTCTTGGTTGGCTTTACTAGCCTTATTGCAGTTTTACGAAATATTTTGACGATAGTCACTTGACTGATTACAATTTGCTGATGAATTTGCTACAATTTCCGATCTATCTTAATAAAAACACAAAAATGCGCCTTTGTCTATTAAAGGATTTTTCCTTCATTCTCAATAAAAGCCTTAATGAATTGTTGTCATAAAAACAGTGTAGCAATTTGTTTTGAAAGTCTACATTCTTTCTGCAAGCTATCTGAACAAAACTGAAGAAATCTCTGACAACAAACTTTTATATAATTATGATAATATTTATTATTTATATTATATTATATAATTTATGATTTTGGGTTCCCTAATTGCGAGGTACCGAAGTGGCTTAAACACAACAACAACCTATTTTTTACACTAAGAATGGCAGAGCACAGCTACGCTGAAAACAGCTGACCGTCTAAAATGTCATATCTAAAATGCTCAAGTTGTGAGTGTCTGTCATTGTTCCAAAAGTGGTTAAACACTTCAAAAGACATTCTGTTATAACTCTAAATATAAAGAGTAGTTATAGCAGTTCCACCTACTACATTTAAAATATTTTATTACTCTAGGTTTTAAAACAATGACATAGTTTAAAAATATGTTTTCGTAAAACTAGTATAGAGTGGCCTATCTAAATATTTTGTTCGTTATTTATGTTTTCGCTTTATTCATGGAAGTTTTGTGACGAATCTCAAAAAAATACATACAACAGTTGAACTGCCTAAACTAGTTCATTAGCTGGCTTGAAAGGCATCACCATTTTTGGTAAATGTTTGTTTCTATAGCAAAGTTTTAAAAGATAGGATTTGAATTATATAATTTATCATTCTCGCAGTTTTTGGAACAATAATTACACCAAGAAAATATTCTGTGAAAAAACAGCCATTTGTTACTCGATGAGATTAATTAACATCTAAAAAATCTTTTCATGATCTGTGCTACACTCACTCAATACGAACAATCAAATTTGTTTGATTGATAAAGCGGACATTAGCCAAGAATCAAGCAGATTATTTCAATTACAAAGTTGTATGGTAGGTTATCAGCTTATCTGTGCTTAGTTTTATGCAAGCAACTTTAACTACTAAAATTCATTAGGCTTTCTATTCCATAAGTTTCAGATAATTGGCTTTTACCTCCATGATTTCCTTTGTGATAGGTAATAAGGTCAAACTCATTTCGCCATTGGTTGTAATAGTGAAACGCGTCATCATTCTCCGCCACATACTGCAGGTGCTTGACAAGTGCAGCTGGTGAGCTAAAGTTTTTCACATGTATGAAACTGTTTGGAGGAGCGACTATTTCATAATCTCTGATAGAAACTCCTCCCAGCGCTACGGGAATAGTGGTGCTGTTTGATTCCAGCACCTTCCAGAATTTTTCTGTGATATAATCTTGACAGTTGTTATTCTCAAAGGAAAGGTAAAACATATAGTCCTCAAAAGCTGGTTCCGTCATGTTTGCATCTTTAACAAGTGTCCCAAGTGTTGATCTACAAAATTGAGTTTCTGGTGAAGAGAAGATGTCAATATCTATGTGACGAGATAATTCCAAGACGTACTTTTCTCTACCACTGTATATAGCATTTGCACTTTTCTTGTCAGTGCAATGAGAGACAAACCAAAGAGCACGCAATTCCTTCATACGAGGTTTTGGATAAAAGTGAATCGTTGTCGGGAAAGGTTTTCTTTTTAGGCGTGCACGAAACACATGATAATTCGCTTTATCGCCTCTGTTAAAGGTAACGCTGTAGTTGAACATTCCATTCCAAGCAGACTGAATTGCACGCCTGCTGATATGGTTTTGCGACTCCTTAGAAAAAAAGCCCCATAGGTCACCAGGCTTTTTATGTGGGGGAGACTTGAAACGTTGAACATCTATTTCACTGAAGGCTGCCAATGTTGCACCTTTAGGATTTTTCATGCCACTTTTCATCTTACACTCGTACTTTCCGCAGAGCAATCTTGAACTTGTTTCTTTTTGGTAAAAACCATTCATTCTGAAAATAGTTGATATATGCTTTGTTCTATGGTGTTCCATGTGGTCTAGTTCTTTTGCACTAAATGGCTTTTGCATTACGGGTTTCTTTCTTTGGTATGCAATTTCTACAATACAACAAAGTGTTAATACCTATTTCCTAGCTCAACACCCCACTCTTTAAATTATAAAAACAGAAGCTGTTTCAATATGCAACAATTTCGAAGCCCAAAAAACTCACTTTAAACAATCTCACTACATATTACATAGCGAAGGGTAAATTGAATTTCAACTATCAACTGAAAATTTGCTGTTTCAGTGCCATTTTGAATTCCAATATGGTTAAAGACCGTCTATTTATTGTTACACTACATATGTTTCTTGACATCAAAAAATTTGGCATTGATTGGGCAGTTTATTTAGAGACCTCAGCTAGTAACTAAACAGAAAGTGTGAGTTGTGTGCTCTTTAATACTTTCCTTTGTCTTTAATTTAATTGAATCTAATGAGCCTTCTATGTACTCAAAGCTTGGTAACTTTATCATGCCTCATATCATTGTAATATACTAATAAACAAAAGACCATTGTTCATTCATACCTTCCTTCCTTGATAATTGTATACAGCTTGTGATACGCTAGCAGAAATATTGTGAAATAAGTCAGCACCGGCAGCATACCGTAACTCAGAAAAAACATAAATATCGCTGAGTTTTTATAGCTGATGTATTTGACAAAACAATACAGACAATAAAGCTGTTATTCATTACTAGTACGCTTTGCAGTCCTGTGCACCGTGAGAGATCGTAGTGAGCAATCAGCATATGCATAATTAGTTAGTCATGTGGCAAGGGGCCGGAGTAGGGTAGTGGGTAGAGCGCTGGACTGTGGATCGGAGTACCTGAGTAGGGGCATTTTCTTCCTTAAGCTGATAGCATATATATGAACAGATGAATAGACAATGCTCTTATTATAGTAAATAATTGTACAAAATAAATCCTTTTGAATTTCTGATTAAATTTATTCAAAGGAGTTTTTTATAGTTTGTGTCATGACTTTAACGAAGTGTATAAATAAGACTTTGTTAAGGACACTGGTGTTTCCACTCTAGTCCTTACATCTGTGATTGATAGCTTTGGGTTGCACTGACAGGTCCACTCGATAAGCACATTTATTTTGCTCCAAGTTTTATCAAGAAAAAGTTACTTATGAAAGCTTTAGTAAAGTTATCTAGTTTAAATAGTGGTTTAGTAATTTAACACCACAATTCAACCAATTACCCCAAAAAATTGTGTGAGACAGCTAATGAACTCATTGCAAGAATGTAATGATGGTTAGTCCAGTCCTTCAGTGTGAACTGTGCAAAACGAATTTAATTTTCGCACAGTTCACATTGATTACTATTATATCAGTGTAAGCAATATTTTCTCTCTATATTATTCTCTGTGTTAGGTCTATACTGCTGCCGATGGAAATGTCAGCTAAGTCTATATTGCTGCTGATCTAAATGTCAGGTAAGTCTATATTGCTGCCAATGTAAATGTCAGGTATGTCTATATTGCTGCCGATGTAAATTTCAGGTAAGTCTATTAATATTGCTGCTGATCAAAATGTCAGGTAGGTCTATATTGCTGCCGATATAAATGTCAGCTAAGTCTATATTGCTGCTGATCTAAAAGTCAAGTAAGTCTATATTGCTGCCGATGTGAAAACGGTGAGAATGCTCAAAGTTACTCCATGAACAATAGAGATCTCTACAACAACAAGGAGGCTCCGTGCAACTATTCTTAAAAGATATACAGTGGTGATTGTAATTATGGGACTGCTTAAAATAAACATGTTATTAACTGATAGTTTGTTATGTATTTATCAGATGAATTATGGCAATATAAACATCAATGGAAAACTTAGGATGTTTTACACATGAATATTATTATATATTAACAAATATCGGCCTTTAGTTTCGTTTTGGTGTAATGTATCAGTATCGGCACATATGACAAAAAAATCTTATAAAAGCTATGTTTATAGCCGTTGAAACATTTGCAAAAAAACAAGACGATTTTTAAGCAAATATGTATGCGTGTAAATATATAGAAGCAAATTGGTGGTCTGCCAAGTATTCATTGCATTTTAACATTTAACTGAATAAATTATTTCAATGACAGGATGAGATCAAATGGGCGTCGAATTATATTTCTTGAGAATACTATTGGTGGCAGACAGAGTATCTACAAAACTTGCTTATCAAATATATAGAATATGTATAGTCTGGGATAGTAAAGAGAGTGAGCATATGCCATGTATGCTTAAGAACACTAAAATGATTACTAGGTAGTCCTATAATTACGATAACCACTACAATCACTATTTGTCAATCTATTTATTGGCTTTAGTGACTAATTGTTGCCCTTTTGTCTGTTTTTGTTTGTTTTATGATTGTTGTATAACATAATTTTAAAAAAAAGACATTTCTATTTGAAATGAAATTATTGCCAAATATAACAATACACTACCACTGTATTAAGAATTGATCAAGGTAAACTCTGGGCCAAGTTTGGTAGTAGTGTAAGCCATCGATGTACTTGTAAGGAAAGGTAGGTAGTCAGAAATACAATACAACAGAGGAAAGTAAAAACAGAGAGAAAAACTTGGTAAACCTGTTTTCATCTAATTCATGTAAAGCAAAACTTGATTACAGAAAACAAAATTGCAGAATGAACTTACATGAAAAGTAGACAAAGATAATGAATAGAATGACTTTAACTCACCTGAAAAATAGTAATAGTATAACATTGAAGTGATTGCTGTAACCACCAATATTAAAAATACTCTAGCATATTCCATGGCAACTTCAAATCTCCGTCTGCGAGTCTACTGGATACTTCCGTGTCCTATTAATTTGATCAAGAAAGAGGTGACTCAAAAAAGCTGCTGTCCTATTCATCAGCTGTAGGCCTACTATTCATTCATTGGATCCTTGAATAGAGCTTGTTTAAAGTCTATTCACAATTCCAAAACTTTCTATTCGAGATCAAAGAGAAAACAACCTCAGGTAATGAAGTATGTTGCCTTGAAATCTGATTGTGATGTGCATCACTATCACTTCAATGTTCACTGCATATGTTTATATTAGGGTTTAACTTAGTGCCAAGGCTAATATTCTGCAGGTAGAAGAAATGATGGCGGGCTGGGCTAAATCTACACGTCTCTTACTATCTTCTCATCTTTTCTTGAAAGAAGCTTAATGTTCTCACATTTTGCAAAATCACAAGTGAGGCGGAAACAATATTCTCTGATATATTCTTCATCTATGTACAACTCAATGAACGAAGAAAATTAATTTAAAATGTAGGGAAGGAAAAGCTTATGAATACTTTTGCACCAAAAATGGCTGTTATAACTGGTGCTCTAACAGCCACAGTTATTTTACATCATGGATGCATTATTATGCATCTATGTATACAAGTTTTTTAGTTGAGCTGGAAACTATGAAACATGCATTTCTGGCATCTGGGGTTAAGAGTAATGATTCATCCCATCGCAGGTCAGAGAGGGCAAATATTAAAAGGTGTTTTGGTTGATTATATCAAGTCTCTTCGGTTATAATTTGTTGTTGATTTATAACATAATCTGAAACTATTGGTTCTAACCTGGTGGTCAATAAAACATTAGGGGTTTACCGAGTCAATCACAGGTGGAGGTCTGTCGAAGGCAACAACAAAAATCCTACAAATTTTCCCATTTTTTATAAAAAGTATATAATTTGCTGCAAGTTCTTGCATTGTATTGGTTATGTTAATTGAACATATCGATATTAAATCACAGCTCATTTGTGCAACAGTCAAACAAATATCTGTTTTGATTGTGAAAAAAATTTTTTTTTATTCAATAAGGGAGGGTTCGGTGAAAGAGCATATGAAACTAGTAGGTTCAGTATAACCGACAAGGTTGAGGACCAGTGAAGATAGTTGGTATCATAAACTTTGTGTTAGTACCTTTGTCTCCACCAGACAGCTGACTAAAAATGACGCTGTCTTAAACATAAAGATCAGTTTGCGCACCGAAATAGGTATGAGGGTTAAAAAACTGAGTCAAGGTCACCATAATGCGTATGGTAATTCAGTTTATAGATAAAGCTCTTGTCTGTAAGAACTTCATTAACAACAACACAACTCAACGTTGTGTACCTTTGTTTTCCGACTTCATGTGGTTTATGACAGTACTTTAGTTGTAAGGGTGTCGTGTTTAGAACATTGTTGCTCACTATGAATTTAATCAATAGCTGTAAATTATATATTAAACTAGCTGCATGACCGGCCTTATACGGGTAATAAAAAAGGGTTTTTGCACAGAAAATTTGTTTTTAATCAGCGTGTACAACATTTGTCATTCAAACTTTTAAATTTTACCTGTAGTTTTTATTTTTGTGTGCGCTATAAGTTTAATTAAGTCTATTCTAAAATACATCTATTTATAGCATTTTGGAGAAGCCCGTGCTTGTATTTTTCTTTTAGTACACTGGCAGCTCCATGCACATTTAAAGATAATAATCATGTTTACAACTATTCTTTAGAATAGTGAGGTAGCCGCTTGAAGTAGTAGTTAAAGTGCCTGTCTGTAAGATAACTGTTTTTTCAGAGTTGATTTCTCGTGTGAAGCGGTTTTTTATGTCTGTAACTTTATCGCTACAACTGGACAGACAAAAAATAAACAAACCAATGAACAGTTAGATTTATATATGTAGTTTAATCCTTGTTTTGTCTTGACTCCAAATACGTAAACTAGAAGCAACAAAATTGTGTTTTTGAATAATTATAGAGACTAATTTCCAAACATCCGTAAGCATTCATAAATATTTTTCATTGAGCTGCACTGAGGCCGCGCATTGAGCCAACCAACTATTGTTGCTCAACAGACATGTCAAGAGATACTTTGTGATGGGTGCACAACTCCTGACCCTTAATCTGTCTGCTTGGTTGAAGCCCAAAAGTCTTTTTGCAATTTTATTTAATTAAAAACCTATGATTTTTTTTCATTTTATCAGCTCAGTAATAACAATTGAGTTTTATCGATTGTTTGCAGGTAGAATATCTTTATGCCTATTGATAAAGTTGTGGTGCCGTGAGTAGACAGTATATGGCTGATCTCATCAGGCAATGTGTTGTCATCTTTAGTTGACCTCATCAAGTCTTGTTTTTGCAGCGCAAAAACAAGACATGATGAGTTGACAAGTTTTTTGTTTTTCTTTGTTTTTTTTGTAACTTTCACCTTATCACCTATATGGTGCTTTAGGTATCTCAAAAGGGTGTCAGGATAGCCTAGTGGTAGCATATTTGATTGTCAACCATGGGGTTGGTGGTTCAAATCCTTCTTAGTGCTGGTCTGACAAAACGCTTCAGCAATCTTTCAGCCCCAAATTGCTGGGGCTTTCAGATCTAGACCATTCCTTGAAGGACCCTTGTAGTACCATACTGAAATTGTGGGCAAATTAAAGATCCACTTCTGTTTTTTACACATTAGACAAGTGAAATGGTTACCTGGCGCTGTCAGACTGGATTTGTTGCAAAATGCATCCTTTCAGATTAATTTGACAGTTCCAAAAGTGGTAGATACTAAAAACAGGATCATTTCTACTCTACCATACTGCCTGACCCAAGCATACTTTGTTAGGATGCAAGTCACTGTCAATTTTTACAGACGGTCAGAAAAAAAAGGTATCTCAAAAGGCACTACGGCATGGTCAAGGAGAAGGAGCACTCTGGTAGATGCATCTTATTAATTTTATGTAAATACATCTTACTTATTTTAACATTAGTATTCTTATATTTAAATATTTCAATGAACAACCTGTTTTACCGAATAGATTTTTACTAGGAGAAATTTTTTAGCCGTTGGTCTACCAGATGAAATTTTATTGGCTGTAGTTTTATTGGCTGCTATTCTGCTGACAGATATCGCTTTAATAGCAGTGGTTCTTTTAGTGGCAGTTCTAGCAGTGCAAGAAGATCTAAGATTAAAATATTCAGTTTCAAGTAAACAAAAAAGAGAATTTCACTTCAAATAGAACCAAGTTTTGCTGTTACGTATTTGGCTACAAGCTAGCTTAAAAATTAAATTAAACTGGATTAAATATTAAAAATTAAAGTATTATTTTTTCTATATTGCAGTAAACATACCTGAAACTCATTAAGATATATTTATTATAAAACAAAGATAAACCAGATGCACCTTAAAATGAATATATTAAAATAACAATGAGCGATAAGCAAAAATTAGGAGTCAGCAATCAACTTGGTTACTATTGCGAGTTGTTTACCTTGAAGTTAAGCTGTTTGACAGTCATTTGTATCTGCAGTACTCAATGTTGACTTGACATTACTCAAGGGTGACTTACAGTACGCAAGGGTGACTTGCACTATTCAAGGGTGACTAACACTACTTATGGGTGACTTGACATAACATTAGGGTGACTTGACGTAACATTAGGGCTAGGATAAGAGTTATTCCTACACGGAAAATTGTAATATAAACAAGCTTTATTATTAGGAACTCTATGACATTGATGGTTTCCATAGTCCTGGCTAAAAGTTCTCCACACTTGTTGCGGCTTTTCATATGTCAGATTGCAGAGGTAACAAAAGAAATCTACAAACAATGCAATAATAAAAGCTTTCATCACATAATAATAGATTATTTTGAAAATAAGTTCATAATAATTTACAAGTATACTTTTAAAGCAGAGCTCTAGTTGTCAAATACTTTCTGTGCCAACAGTAACTAAAGGTTCTTTATACCCTTAATGTTATTTTTAAAAATTCAAGAGAATTATGCTCACGCAAAAAACACATCAAAATAAAAACTTTGTCATCATATTTTACAAAAGGTGTTAATACATTGTAGGTTACAGATGGCAATAACTCAATAACTTACAAAATATCTTTATAATGTAGTAGTTTTACTCATTATTTTATGTGAAGTTTACCAGCAGCAATTTTGCTACCAACACCTCCACCAATAACAGCTCTACTTTTAGGAGCTCCACCAATAACAGCTCTACTTTTAGAAGCTCCACCAATAACAGCTCTACCTTTAAAAGCTCAACCAATAACAGTTCTATCGGCAGCAGCTCTACCAGTAGATCTACCAGCTGTTTTTAACAATAGCCAGTGACACATTTTTTAGCAGATTTTTCAAATTTACCACTAAAGCAAACCAGACGTAATACTATGTAAAGTTGACTTCACTGACATTTTTTCGACATTTGAGTCAACAGCATTTGCTTTATGATTTCGACTAAGAATATTCAAGGTATCATAAAATCTTCTACAATAATTTAGTTATCTTACGATGACAGTAGGCCATTTAGGAAAAGTAATTTTTAAAGTAACATTAATATTTAAAATGTAGTTTTTAAAACAAGAAATGTAGAAATAATGCAATATAGGGAGAATAAGAGAGACAGAGAGGAATCAGAAAGATGTAGAGACAATGAGGGAGACATTTTGATGAATTTTGAGAAAGCATGACCAGATCAGATCTACATTTTATCAAATGTTGGGTCTTCTTTACTGACTCCTTCAAAATGCATTCAGAAAAGGTCTTCAAACCGGAAGACATGTCAGCCTTCAAGAAGTTGTTTGATTGACTAAATCCTTATCTCACGCATAGTCAGATTTTTTTGGTCTTTTCAGCGCAAGTGCTAAGTGCAAAAGCAGGCTAACTAAGAAATATGGAAGCATTTCTTATGAGGGTGTTAAACATACTAATTGATCAACATACTAATCAAATCAACCTCAATAATCAACCAGTGATTAGAGTTGTGTGTATCTATATGTATTTATAAAACTTTGGTCGTCTTGCAATCTTGCTTGAAACCATCAAACTGAAGCATTAGTATAGGCAGTAATTGAACGCTTTTTAAAATTTTAAAAAGTCGTTTTATATGGGACTCGAACTCATGACATCAAATTTAGTAGACCGACAATCAATTCCCTGTGCAGGTTTTGCAAAATACTTTTCACTATAATAAAAGTGATGTTTCGTGAGGTTAAAAAGTATGGCATGAAAGAAAAGTTGTAAAAACAAACTGCCAGAGCTCCTTGCCTTACCTACAGTTTAATTATTGGAAAATAGCAAGCCTATTCTACACAACTCTGGGCCCATATGGCAATTGCAGAATTTTAATTTTTTATATAAATGCACTCCGATCTTTCTTAATAAAAACACAAAAATGCACCTTTGTGTATTAAAAATTTTTTCCATTTTTCTCAATAAAAGCATTAATAAATTGTTGTCATAAAAACAGTGTAGCAATTTGTTCTGAAAGTCTACACGCTTTCTGCAAGCTATTTGAACAAAAAGGAAGAAATCTCTAACAATGAACTTTTATATAATAATGATTTTGGGTTACCTAATTGCGGGTTACCAAAGGGGCTTAAACACAGCAACATCCTATTGTTTTACACTAGGAATGCCAGAGCACAGCTGCACTGAAAACAACCGACCGTCTAAAATGTTATATCTAAAATGCTCAAGTTACGAGTGTCTGTCATTGTTCCAAAAGTGGTTAAACACTTTAAAAAGTATTTTTTTCTACATATATATTTCTCAAAGTATGTTTTATGTCGTATGTCCGTCTGCCTGTCTGCATTTCGGCTATAGTTACAAAAATCTTGAAATAAAGAATCTGTACAGAAGAAGATTTGATCTCAGACCCTACCGTTCACCTGTCCGATGCCCTACCCAATGGGCCACAAAGATAGAGTTGTTCGCCGGCCAATATACAGTAAGTCGGTATATGAGAGCACATGCCCAACGGCTTTGCATACCACGCACAGGGCCGTATTGTTCTATGAGGCAGCCTCTGCTATGCTGAGGCAAAATTTCAGCACCCATAACGGCCAAACGGTGATTTTCTTGTTGTTTTTGTTGTTTAGTGTCGACAATGTTCAGACGAAAGATGCGAAAGTATCGTGCAGAGCCCGTTTTCAGAATGTTACTAGTGGTTGCAAACCTAGCGAATCCATTTCGATAACATTGTTTACTGCTGAGAATTAAACGGAAAACAGACGTTTCGGTTTTGTCCGATCTGGATTCACATATTTAATGATAATGATTAAATTTAAATGTGCTAGACGCTGCTGAACTGACGAAGAGTTTTGATTTTGACGACTACCATAAATTCTGGACTTTCAAAACATTTATTTCCACTTAAGATCAATATTTTGATAGTTATGGTAAGCCAATTACTTACAGGATCGAGTAGAATAATTCTTGGTTGGCTTTACTAGCCTTATTGCAGTTTTAAGAAATATTTTGACGAAAGTCACTTGACTGATTACAATTTGCTGATGATATTTGAAATGTTTTCTTTATTATTATATTTGTTATATCGACACTGCGTGAAGCAGACGTGTTTAGAACTATCTTGAAACTTTCAAGAAAAAAAGATATTTGCCGTGAGCTTTCTTCTTACTGCTCATATATCGAGTATGCTTGCTAATTCTTCCAAACTATCTTTACGTGAAAACATCTACTTCATTGCGTGGAATTCAACTCAGGATTTTCTTAGGCTGCATACATGTAACAGCCGATTTAAACTTTTCGTAATTTTGTGTTTTTCTTTTTTAATATCTGCTTGACAAGCTCTAGTCACGTATTATATGTCTATAATTCGTTTGTTTAGTGAGCTATATTATTATCTGTATTTGCATAGAAATATTTTTTGTATAGTTTTTATTTTATGCTCACTTGTTGAACCTGTTTATTCATGGGTAAGGGTAATACCATTAGCACCAAAGCTGATCACCCAAGGCGTGAGAAGAATCTCTCACTTTGTTAAATTCAAAACCAACCATCTTCAAATTTAAATAATCTTCAGGAAAGAACTCTGACATCACGTTGAACTTTGAGCCACTCAGTGACTGGTGCTCTTGTTATAGATCTAGATAGCTCAAATTAGTTTCATTGTTCTACCATTATTTTTTCTCAGCAGAATCGCAAACCTTCTAATATTCAATTTTAAATAATCTTTAGTCTTTTATTTATAGGTTTGCTGTTTAGAGTTTATTATCAAATCTTAATCAATAATCATAATATTTTGCTTTCTTGTCCCTGGCACAAGTTCACATACCACATGACATGTATTCAATAATTTGTACAAAATGTGATACACAGCAATCTTGATGATTTTCGAGAAATTTTTCTAGTATTATCCTTGCTTGTATAAGTTGCAATAATACAATTAAAACTGCTCTCAGATAGGGTTTCTTGTGTGTGTTCTGTAAAATATTTTCGATATTCGGGAGGGCGTTGCACCCCTCCCGAACCCACCCCGCTGGCCGCTCGGGCCTACAGCCCTCACAAGTTGCCTAAGGGGGCTACTCAAGATATTGGCAGAAGCATCCTAAAAATGAACAATACAGCCCTGACCACGCAGGGTGATTGCGTAAGTAAGTGATTGTCATTAGCTAGCTTATTAAAATTTTCCATTGGCAATCTGCCAAGATAATAGCAAGTGGCAGACAGCTCTCATTACTTCTCATTGTTTATAAGCTGATTTTTAATATTAGGACAATGCCGGATTGCACAGCTAGTATAACTATAAATATAAAGAAGTAGCCATAACAGTCTTACCAACTACATTTAGAATATTTCATTGCACAAGACTTTAAAACAACCAAATAGTTTAGAAATAATATTTTAAAAAACTATATTTAGTATATTATATTGTAAAGCCACATAAACCTATATTCAAACATTTAGT